>NC_135614.1:87025000-87325000 GCF_053574225.1 Canis aureus | reverse complement strand
TGTTTCTATGTAAAAGTGTATGATGATAAATATAGACCTAAAAAAATATTCATTATATTTTCTCAAAAGGTATATTTTATGGTATGCATATGTATATACACACATATATGTTCAACTATACATTAACAAACATTCCTGAGCACAATAATAAATGAAATCAGATTATATAAATACAAATTCTATGAGGCTTTATTCTGTAGCTTGACTTCTAACAAAACACCACCCACCACGAAAGCCACTGAAGTGTGATAGAAGGCTAAAATTTTATTGAAGTAAAGAGGGCTAAAAATAGACCACTTTTAGATTTTCATTGATCCCATCGTAAGACAGGAAATATTTTCTGTATGTTTTCATTTAACACACAATTACTAGTAGGGACAAATCAAGTTACTAAAACTTTTCCGGGAAAAAAAAAAACTGAATTCAAATTCATGTGCAGATCTAAAAAAGGGAAAAAACCTATTTCAGCAAAGGAGAAAAAAAATCCTTAAGGCAAATAGTATGAAGGAGAAAGGAAAGAAGCAAAATATTAGGATACTTTTAAACATTGATTTGAACACACGGTTTTATACAATATTTATTGAATATTTATTAAAATATTACCACATCTAAAAGAAAGAGACTTTCAGGGATTGATTTTTTCCTTTGTTGTTGGTCCTTATTAACTGCATCTTGACACAACTTGCACTGTTCAAGTTAGTCTGAGCACAAAGTGTCTGAAGAATATTAAATATTGAATGGGGAGTGCTTTTAACTTTTTTATTTCAACTTATGAACAAATTTAACTGTACAGAAAATCTGAAAGAATTATACAGTACATTCCACGATACTGTTCACCTGTTGTTAATATATTTTCTCATTTGTCCTCTGTTTTTCCACATACAGATGAAGGTTTATACTCTGAATGATTTAAAAATAAGTTGCAATCATTGTAGCCCATTCCCTCAAACCATTACAGCATGCAATTTTTATGAACAGTGGCATTATTCTTCATAACCATGATACCATTAGTATATATCTATTATTTATCATTAATATGTAATATTAACTTTCCTTGTTTTGTGTTTCAGATCATTGACATATTTGAGTAATCTGGGCTATTTGTTAACAGGTTTATTCCATTACTGGGACTTACTTAATTGCTTCCACTTGATTTTATTCAGCTTAAGATTTTTGTGGGGGTGGGGAGGTAGGAGGATTGCAGAGCTTAGGTTGCTTAATTTCCATTGTATGAATCAATGGCTAAAGATTGTCGTTTTTCACTTGATTTGGAGGCTTTCTGTGAAAATTCTTTGTTGTAAAGGTACTTATTTTCTTTGATAAATGAGAAGCACTAACTGGTATGAATGCTATGGACCTCTAGGCCTCTAGATCCTCTTCCCTAACAAACTTAAACCAGTTACTTTAGCATGAATTAATGATCCTTGTCAAAATCAATTACTTAATTGAAAATCCCAAATTTTTATTTCCTACTCTATCATTTCTTTTATATTTATTGAGAACTGATGTGGTGCAAAAGATCTTTATTTACTTTCATTCTCTCCCTCTCCCTTTATCTCTCTCTCCTCTTTTCCATTTTGGAAAATCCATGAATGTAATTCACCATATTAGTACATAAAAAAAAATAAATAATATGATCATCCCAGTAGTTGGCGAAGAGTCAATACCCATTACCAAGTAAGATAAGGATTACTGAATACTTTGCTACCATGACATCGTATGTTAAACTAGGAAAGACATAGAAGGGTGCACATAGGAGATTTGGCTTTAGAGTCAGGGGGCTCTGAATTTGCACCAGTTCCAAAATGTACTTGTTTTGTGACTTTGGGAAATACAGAAAACTTCTGTTTCTGAATGACTTATTCAGGAGATGAGTTAATAGATCCTTACATTTGATCCAGTGCATGGCACATAGGTAATGTTCAGTAAATATTAGCCAATATTATTACTATTATTATTATTACTATTATTATAACTTCTCCAGAGCTTATCTCAAAAGAAGGCATGATTAAAAGTAATGAATTAAATTAGTCATATGTTTTATATAAAAAGTATTTGAGCCAATGATGATTAAATTCTTTCTGAAATGTAGCAGTAAACAATGTATTGAGGGATTTCAAATTCCCTCCAAACCCTCTATGAACAGGAAAGACTTGACTTTTCTTTGAAAGACAGGAACTGGGAAATGCAACAGCAAAATACTAGACCTGGACTGGATGCTGATGCTACGGTCCAATCACACTGCCAGGCTGTGGCCTTCAAACCTGACCCTGAACCATTAACCTGGACGGTAAATGGGGACAAAGAGTGCTACAGTGTTCAAGGAAGAGAAATAGACGCTATGACACCATGGAAAATAGTTATGTAGTTAGAGTAAGAGCTCCAGGACCTCTGAGACAAAGGACCTTGTGGCAGAGGTTGAGGGGGCACAAGAAAATTATTACAGCGATTGGGACGATACCTTTTTTTTTTTTTTTGTCATCCATGCAAAGATGGAGTCTTATTTCTTACATAGAAGCTTCATGCTACAATATTAAAAGAGTAAAATATACAGAAGCAGCCTAAAGGTCTATCAACAGATGAACGGATACAAAAAAACATGGAATGCATATACAATTGAACATTATTCGGTCTCAAAATAGAATGAAACCTGCCATATATAACAACATAGAGGAATCTGGAGGATATCATGCTAAGTAAAATAAGCCAGTCACAAAAGGGTAAATGCTGCATGATGCCACATACATGAAATCTCTAAAACAGCCAAACAGGGAGAGCAATGGTGGATACCAGGGGCTGGGGAAGGGGAAATTATATGTTTTCAATGGATATAAAGTTTCATCTGTACAATATGAGCACATTCTAGATATCTGCTGTACAGCTTAGTACCTATGTTTTATATTGTATTGTCCACTTGAAAATTTGTTAAGGATAGATCTCATGCTAAGTATTCTTACCAAAATACTGTAACAATAATAATAAATTAAAATAAGTAGATAAATTCTATCTTGTTATCTTGTAAATCCTTGGGAAGCTTTTCTGTCTTATTCCGAGTAATACATCTGGCTCTGAGAACCTAACTTTTGTAAAGGTCCAATAGATGTTTTTTGAATTAAAAAAATTGATTGAATCTTTTTTGCTTAGGATTCCTTAGAATTGGTTCCGTGTACATATTATTTGAATTTTAAAAGAATTATATCACTTACATACGTACACATTTTCTACATTCTCAAATATATGCAAAATTGTACTATTAAAACATAAAAATATTCTAAAAATAAATAGAATATTAAGCCCAGTGACCAATAGTTGGTAGAATATGAATAAGTTTGCTTCAGTATTGCACTTTTTACTTTTCCTCTGATCTTGTATTTGTTTAATAAATGCACATATATATGCAAGTATGTAGTAAATACACATATATTTGTATGCTTTTAAGGTACATATATTGTACTGAATAAACAGATCATTAGAGTGAAAATGTTTACAATAACCCAAATTCTTCTAAAAATGATGCAAACTTTTTAAATAATACCTGTCTAGTTCTCAAAAAAATTACTATGGAATATATGGTTTAAATTATAATAGAGATCATATATATCAGCTGCCCCTCTCAATTCATTTGTAAATCATGCCACTGGTTATAATTACCTAACAAGATACAAAGATTATAATAAACTTAGTGTGCACTTTACTATATAGGAAATACAACATAGTCATTAAATATATGGATCATAAGTTAATAAGGACTTGTGAAAATATTTGTTACCGAAACCACATCATTTGCATCCACAAATAATGCTTATATGAGAAGTAATACAAGACTGGGAAATGACCTTGTTATGAGGTGTTACATACCCTAATGGCCTTTATTAGGTTAGGATTCTATCTGTAATTTACTGAAGGGTCACTTGTTATGTGGGTGAGCAATTTCAGCCCTTCAAATTATGAACCTCATTCTAAATCTATGCCTATTCAGTTGATGGTAGAGCAATTCTTGTTGAAGTCCAAAAATAACACTCAGATGAATGCACATGGTTTGGATGAACTATATGGGGTATAACTGGCAGAGATTCAGGAGAATCAATTGCTCTGATTTCACCACTCAGTAAATGGACCGAAGCTGATGGTCTAAATTGAAAGCAATAGTTGGAATGTTCTACAGTGGCTCAGCTCCAGAGCGTGTAAGACCACTTCACTGAACGGTTTAAGCACCAGACAATTACATCTCAAAATTCGGTTAATATCTTCCTGAACTATCTCTGTACTTTATTTAACGCATCTCCACAACATAAATGCATTGAGTTACACTTTGTTTAGCTAATTGAACCATTGTTATTAGTACTTTGTCAAAAATGCTATAATGATTGGGAAAAAAAAGCTTCAGAAAAATAATTACTACACTAACTATAGCCTGATATAATAACAATCTCTTCCATTTTACATCTTCATATTTAGACTCCCAATTGTCCTATATGTTTGCCATTCTAATGTTAGTTGATATACATCAACAAATAGGGAGGCAACAAGGACACTTCTTTGTATAGTTTTATTTTTATATATAGTTACTGAGGTATTTAATATAACCATGAATTTCTGTTTGACTAATGTGATAAATAGAAGTTAAATGACCCATAATTTATAGTTAGTAACCATTTCTCTTTCAATTTACATGTGAAATTAATTATGCAGGATTTCTTAGAGTTATTTTTTCTTCTTTCAATCATTATGTAGAGACTTTTTTGTATGATGTGTACATATATTGTATAATAAATTTCTCCAAATCCAACAAAGTCAAGTGTTGTGGGTTTTTTTTTTTTTTCACTTTACCATTTGGAAAAAGAGCATATATTTTCCAAACAGTATTCATGTAAGTGGTTGTTTTCATAAATCTGTACTTAAGTTGGTGAGCACCAAATTCAATAAAGAGTGCTTTAGAATCAAGAGATCAGGCTACACTTGAGGACATAGAAGTGCATATGTAAGAAATAGTATATAAGCCACAGAGATCTAACGCTCAATATAATAAATATGGACAACAATATTGCGTTATAATCATGTAATGTAATGAATGTCACTACAATGGCAATCATATTAAAATATAATTGTATCAAATTACCACCCTAATTTATACAAGGTTTCATGTCAAATTTATCTAATAAATTTTCATCTTCCAGGTATCATATACTTCTTGGTCTTTTCTGCGTACTCAGTACTTATCCATGTCTAGGAGGACATCCAATAGGTGTTTTTAGAATGCGGGAGAATGAAAGAAAAAAGAAGAAAGAAGGGATCCCTGGATGGCGCAGCAGTTTGGCGCCTGCCTTTGGCCCAGGGCGCGATCCTGGAGACCCGGAATCGAATCCCATGTCGGGCTCCCGGTGCATGGTGCCTGCTTCTCCTTCTGCCTATGTCTCTGCCTCTCTCTCTTTCTCTCTCTGTGACTATCATAAATAAATAAAAATTAAAAAAAATTTTTTTAAAAGAAAAAAGAAGAGAGAAAAGAAAGAAAGAAAGAAAAAGAAGAAAGAAAAAGAAAGAAAGAAAGAAAGAGAAGAAAGAAAGAAAGAAAGAAAGAAAGAAAGAAAGAAAGAAAGAAAGAAGAAAGAAGAAAGAAGAAAGAAGAAAGAAAGAAAGAGGAAAAAGAAAGAAAGAAAGAAAGAGAAAGAAAGAAAGAAAGAAAGAAAGAAAGAAAGAAAGAAAAGAAAGAAAGAAAGAAGATAACTTTTGTAATATTTCAAAGATAGAAAAAATGATATTAAAAAGTTCCACAGGACAGGACTAGTCTTATTTATTTAAGCAAGTAGTATTTGATTACTGCTTGGGAGTGAGACTGTTAAAGGTGAAGATTGACTAAATAAAGGATCTTTAATTTAATAATCAAGACAAGTATTTACAAAAAATAATTATGGTAAAATTTGCATAGATTTATAATATTCTAGCTACTACTGACAAACATTCTTAAAAGCAGAGTATGTTTGAACAAGACAATATCAAAATTCCTTTGCAACTTAACAACTTGAATTTTATCATTCCTCTAAACATCTGCAATACCTTTTGATAATATATATAACAGGTCTTATGCCAAATTTTCTAGGGAGATTTTATTATTTTATTAATAAGCACTTCGGTGGCAATCAAAGAAAATTACAGTATCAATGGACTCTGTAAAGTCATAAAATTTCCATGAAAAGTTTGCCAAAATGTTAACTGGGTGAACTAATGGATATGGTAATTAGTTTAATTGTGGTAATTAGTTTAATTGTGGTGATTACTTCACAACGTGTACATATATGAAAACATCAAATTGTTCAGCTTAAAGATATACATATATAGATAATTTTTATTTGTCAAATTTACTTCAATAAAATTGAAAAAATCAAGTTAAATCCTTTATAATGTTATAATTTTATTGGCCTTTTAATATATCTTTTTTTGGAGAAAAGTCTTGCAAAGTCCTCTCTTGATTTTTTTTTTTTTATTTGGATTGTTTATGGGGTTTTTTGTTGTTGTAGAATTGTAGAAGTTCCTTATATATTCTGGATATTAATCCCTTATAGGTATGTGATTAGCAAATAAGTCTCCATGTGCATAAGATATTTTAATTATAAACAAGTTTTAGATAAGTATAATTTCTAACTCTGAGAACATTGAAACTATTTGCTACTATCAAGATGCTGAAATTAACAGAGAAATAGTTCTTCCTCAGCTTTCAATGTATACAATATCATGTATAAATTAACATTGCTATTGAACACTGTCTGTCATAGACAGTATCCTAAGATGGCCTCTCCAAGGATGCTCTTATGGAATACCATGTCTTTGAATTTGGGATGCTCTAGTGACTTGCTTTTAACTAATAGAATATAACCAATGTAATTAGATGTCCCTTTTGTGACTGAGTTACAAAAGATTGCAACTTCTGTCTTGCAAGTGAACTCTTTCCACTGTTCTTTCTGTTTGTGTGGTTTGATTAAGCAAGCTGCCTTTTTTGGAGACCCATTTGTCAGGGAAATAAAGGCAAAGCAAACTTTGGTTTGATGATATTGATGAATCAAGTTCCAGCAACAACCCTGTGAACTCAGAAATCTCCAGTTACGTCTTCAGATGAGATCCCAGTCTGGGTTGGCACCTCAATTTCAGCCTTGTGAAAGATCCTAATGCAGAGAAAATTGGTCAAAATTGATCAAAATTCTTGACCAATAGAGATTGAGAGAAAATAAATATGCATTGTGTTAAGGCATTAAGTTTGTGGTAATTTTTTTATGTAGCAACAGATAATGCTTTCTCCTAATAAAATTTTCTATATGTGTTGAAACGATCAGGAAATAAATAAGTCTATGAAATCAACTTTAGAATAGCAGATACTTAGTATTAAATAATACAAATAGCTCTATTTATGTGTATAATAAAAAGAATCTATACTAAATGAAGGTTAGGGAGGATTCTAAAGTGCATCTATAAACGAAAAACAATAATATGGAAATGCATGGATGGAAGAGAATAAATACTCTTTCCAAAAACTATGGAAAATAAGTTAGCCAATGATTCATAAAGACGTAGCATATGAATCTCAAAAAATACATATTTAACTCATTCAGCATTAAAAGATTTTTAAAAGTCAGTTTTACATGATAAAAATGTGGGCAAAGAAGCAAGAGAAGAGGTAGTTTCCTCTATTGCTTCTGGCCTTGGGGAATGCATTATATAGTAACCACAATATGAGTTTGTTCTTGCCCAGCCTGTAATCTCATTAGAATAGTTAAGTATAGGGCAATCCTGGTGGTTTAGGGGTTTAGCGCCGCCTTCAGCCCAGGGAGTGATCCTGGGGACCCGGGATCGAGTCCCACCTCAGGCTCCCTGCAGGGAACCTGCTTCTCCCTCTGCCTGTTTCTCTCTCTCTCTCAAATAAATAAATAAATAAATAATCTTAAAAAAAAAAAAGAATAGTTAAGTACAGCCATGTTCCTATTAAGGATAATGGGCCAATGTTTTGTTTTGTTTTGTTTTGTTTTGTTTTGTTTTGTTTTGTTTCGTTAAAAGAGACCGTACCAATCCATATTCTGGAAAGAACCAATGGAATTCTATTGCTGGATAATTTTAATTTAGAGCTGTAAGAATGAAATTACAAGGTAAGAGAGTGGTGGATTCAGGAGTAGAAAGAAAATAAATGTAGCAAAGAAAGGGAAAGACATAAAAAAAAACAAAAAACAAAAACAACAACAAAAATAAAACAGCAAATGCCATTGTTGTCCAGTGGTATCTGTTCTAAATAAGGAAGAGAGGAGCCTAAAAGGCAAAAGAATCATATCTAGAACCACAATATGAGAGAGGGAAAGAAAACTCCAGAAGTGAGACTCTCCTGATGCATTTCCCTTAGACATGGGCCCAGGTGTTACTGTTCATAAATTAACCTCTATTTCCTTTTTCTAAGTATCATTTTTTAATAGATTTTATTTATTTATTCATAATCTTTTAAAAAAGATTTTATTTATTTATTCACAGAGAGAAAGAGTGGCAGAGACACAAGCCAAGGGAGAAGCAGGCTCCATGCAGGGAGCCTGATGTGGGACTCGAACCCGAGACTCCAGGATCATGCCCTGAGCCAAAGGCAGATGCTCAACTGCTGAGTCACCCAGGAATCTCTTAAGCATCCTTTTTAATTTTTTTAACTTGATGGATCCTCTTCTTTAATTAATCTAAATTAATTTTTCTTAGTCAAATCCTTTTCTAAGAATCAGTCTTAATGGCAAAAATCTGTATTTGGTAATATATGATGAATCAAAGCACTTGAAACAAACTAAATTGCTACCAAATTGGATAAACACATTGAAATATTTTCAGTGAGGGTATAATGTAATGTTTCATGAGATTACTATCTATCATGGGTATGATACGTGATTGAGACAAAATATAAAGGAAATAAAAAATATTGAGAGAAAAAAGATTTAAAGTTTAAAAAATAAAGGTAACCATTTAAATCCTGTTTAGGTACCTTACATATTATTGTTCTATTATTATAGTTTATATTTTATTTTATTTTCAAATTCACATGAACTCCAGAATGTACTAAAATGCCTTCAACTTTATGTAAGAAGATATTTCTTTACACTGGATATAACAGGTTGCAAAGGGAGAGGGATTTGAATTTTGAATGAAAGGAATGAGTTTATACACCAAAAGCAATCAATATGACCAGATATGGCACGTATATCTTCTACCTGTGCTTTGTTTATAGAACTAATGGTCTCTAATCATTACCCAATCATTTCTAGAAAACACTTACAATTTATGTAAAGCAGGAATTATGAAATTGATTATTTAAGGAAAGTCAAGTGTCAAAATATTCTCATATGGATTAAAGATGAAGTTTTAAAGATGCATTAATGATCTCTCTTGAAGATATACCAAATTATCTTTGAGATATCTTCAGTCAGCTGTGAGTAAAGATAAAGCTGGCCAAATCTGATGTTGTCAGTATGAACAAAAATCGTCTTACATAAGTCAAACTAAGTAATTAGCATGTGACATACTAAAGCATGTAGGATAGAACTACCTGATACACTCACTAGCTTTCCATAATGAAATAATGCAACCACAAAAATAATGCTTTTCACTGTCTAGAAACTGAAGTGACTTTCGAATAGTTAATTTAGAATTCAAATAATAGGATTTCCCATTTGGAATGATTTTATAAAGAGGAAAAAGAAAAAATATGCTTTAAACATGTCAAGATCAATATAATCACATCTATAATTATAAGCTAAGTAAGATATTAAGTCAAATTATGTTCTGAAATAAATTCACAAAATCTAGATGATTTATTAACATAATAAGCGTGGCCTGTGGATTGAGACTTAATGGTGATATGATTTAAAACATATAGGAAGTCTTACATAAATATACTTCGCAAACTCCTATTTCCATTGTGTCACAAATTAAATATTTAAGGAGAAAGAGACATAAATGTAGATTATGAATATTTCAGAATGTCATTAATCTTGTGAATAAAAATAATACTAGAAAAGAACTAATATGACCACTGATTTTGATTTCAAGTAGCTTTCATTGCAAAGCATTTGGGGTTGTTTAAATTGGACAAATACCGGTCATCAAAGACCTCCAGCCAAAGGCGACCAGGAGCACACCTACAGTCGGAGAAGTTGGATTTATTACTATTTGCAGGAAAGGAAAATTCACAGCATAGAGATCCAGTGGAGCCTTTCAGTAAGAGGATGCTAGAAAAGCTTATTATATGATTTGAACTTTGGGTAATTCTTGGGAAAGTCGGAGGAAGGCAGGCTTTACTCGTGATTGGATATTGTCAGGAAAAAGGGATAATTTTAAGATTGAGAATCTCAGTAAATATTACTAGAGGAAGGGCAAACTAGGTAAAGAAGCAGCTCTCGTTTATCTTAGCAGAAAGGGAGGTTTGATGCCTGATGGGTTGTACAGTGACCTCGTCTTGTCTGACGTTGTCATTCACTCAGAGTTGACCTGATCTTGGCATGTTCTGTGAGACTGTCTATGTTCACGAGGATGATGACACGGTCTGGCTGTAAGCATCACCCAGTTTGTAATATCACCGAGCCCTCCCCTACAGCATGTCTAAGCATCAGACCAGTTCTAGAATGTCAGGGGCTGTTTGCTTTATCAGAATTTATTGCACCAGCTACCAGCTCTTTAATTCCAAACAAGGTTTTGGGACGCCTGGGTGGCTCAAGGTGTGATCCTGGGGTCCCGGGATCGAGTCCTCCATCGGGCTCCCCACTTGAAGCCTGCTTCCCCCTCTGCCTGTATCTCTGCCTCTCTCTCTCTCTCTCTCTGTGTCTCTCATGAATACATAAATATTTTTTTTTAAAGTCAGACAAAACACAAGGTTTCATAACATTATTTAGCGACAGTCCTGAAAATGATGCTGATTCTGTTGGATAATTCTCCTATGTTTCAGATGACTACATTAAGTCTCAAAGAGTTTAAGGGGATAGTTGATGGATACTTACTGATTCTGGACGGGATGGGGAAGCAAACCTATTTTGACACCAGCATGGTGTGATATCTCCTACACCAGCTTACTCTTTCATCTGACATGCTATACCAAGTTTTATTTCTAGCTTTATTGAGGTATAATTGACCAATAAAAAGTATATATATTTAATGTGTACAAGTTGACATTTTGATATATGTATACCATGTAAAATAATCACCAATATCAAGCTCATTAACATATCCATCACCTTACATAGTTAAAATTTGCTTTTTTGGGGTGGAGGTGGGGATGAGAACACTTCAAATCTGCCCATTTAGCAAATTCCAAATACATAATCCCGTAGACTTAATTATAGTCACATTGTGACTTTAGATCTCTAGAACTTATTTATCTTCCGTAACTGAAACATCGTACTCTGACCAACATCTCCCCACTAACCCCCGCCTCGTTGCTGGCAGTCACCATTCTACTGTCCTCCCACCTTCTCCCCCCACCTCATTAGACCCCATGGACTGTCATTCTAAGACAATGGTGCCTAGCACTCTCTAATATTTTCTTTTGTAACTCCTTGTCCTTTCCACTCTGAGACCTACTTTCCTGGTCAATGTCAAATTGTGGAGAATCCACCCACTCACAGGCTGCACCTCTACCCCATGCACCTCCAGGAAGCTGGTGTAAGCAATTGCAGAAGGTCAATGAACTTCAGGGCAACATGACCACCCATACAAACGGTCCCTATTGCTACTTGGGGATTCTCATACCTTTGGTGTTTAGGATGCTTTCCTACTCTTAGGGAAAGTATGTAATTATTCTGGAGACACAATTAGCATTGTGTCCTAACCCGCTGTGAGTAAGTGTGCATAATGTGTGTGGCAGACAGAATCACCTTTCATATCTCGAAACAAACTGAAAACGAAAAAGGCTGCTCTGACTAGCCCCAACCTTCACAATAGGTGAGACCTTTTGCCCTTTCCCCACAACTTACACAGACCCTAGTAAAACACCTTAATCTCTGACTTTTGCAAAAGTGAGGACCAGTAAAAAAAAAAAAAAAAAAAAAAAAAAGTGATGCACTATCCCTAAAAAAAAATAGGAGGATTGTGAGAAAGATCTGGTGGTTTCTACCATGAACAAACGAGCCATATGGCAGATGCTTTTGATGCATGTGTCTTTTCTCCGTGGCCTGCTGTTGAATGCAGCTGTGTCCACGTATGCGGTCGGCACCATACCATGTACTCACCTCAGACAATTTTATTGTTTTCCACTTTGGGAATTCCCTATACTGGCTCAGCTCCTAGGAGCCACAGCCCCAAATTAACACTTTTGAGGGTCCCTCTTAACCAGTTTGGTGTATGAACAAAGATATAAATATTCTGGTCTTCCAGTCTTCGAAATTAATAACTTCAGCAAAGCTTCTTAAGCTTTTAGCAATTCCCAGTAGCATCAGCTTCTATTACGTAGAATGACATCCTCAGTATTTCACCCAATATTTGGCTTTTTCTTAGTCTTTATGTGTTTCAATAGATTTGTTTGATACTTTTGGTTTAAAAAGAGTTCCACTGGAATAAATTAATTACATGATCTCAAAATACTTCCCTACAAGTTGCTAGTGAATGACACAGAGGAATATAGTAGATTCACATTGGAAAGAGATTTACTGGTGCACACGCTTTACGCAAGTGATCGGCATTGGCATCTCCATTGTTGGTATGAATTGCTCTCAGGTACCTCCTGTTACAACGCACCAAGAAGAACACAGCATTATTCCCTGGGGTGCATAAGCTAAATCTGAATCATGGCTAAAATAAGGAAAAATTAAAATATTTAGACGCATTTGATAAAATGATGGCCTGTACTCTTCCATACTCTGGTACTACAAAATGTCAAAGTGAAGAAAAGCAAAGTTGAGAAAGCTTTGCAAATTAAAGGAAATTCCAGAGATATGACAACTAAATGAATGCACGACCCCACTGAAACTCTACTTGGGAAAAGTAAATAGCTAGAAGGACACTTTTGGAACAGTTGACAAAATCTGAATATGGATGTGGATTAAACACCAGCCAACACTAGATCACTCCAATACACAGCCAACCCCTCAGCACATGAATGAATCAAGCCAAGATGAAATCACCCAGCCAAATCCCACATACTTAGTAAATACATCAGATGCCTCTGAGTTTGTGGGTTTTTAAATTTCTCTAACTTAAAAAAAAAAAATTAGCATTGTTGTGTTGACAAAAAGAAAAAAAACTAATGGATTAGCATTGTTAATAAATACAAGGGGAAAAGCATTAATCTAGTCTAATCCTGAATTTAACAGAATTTTCCAATTCTTAAAAATGGAAATAAATTGTTCATTAAGTTGTATCTTTCCCCAAGTGACTTCAGGTGAAAAAAATTCTTGAACTATTAACATAGATCATAAACCGACATCAATGAAAAAGAAACGATGGCATATATCAGTTGACCTTGTCCACAGAATACATTTTTAAAAGATTATATATTATACAAAGTGCATTTGGTTGGTGTGCTTGCATTTTCATAGGTTTGGTAAGCATATGCCAGTTCCATTTCTGGTTCAGAGATAGAAAAAAAATCACAAGGGACCATTGCCCTCATTCAAAGAACCAAAATATATGGAGGGAGTGAGCTAAAAATTATACTTTAAAGGAGCTAAGAGAGTTAAATACAATCCCAATAACCTAACTTTCAGAAAATGGCAACCCTTTCATGCAAGTGAAGAGACCTAAGGCTTCTATAATCCCTGAGAAACTTATGTTAGGAGAAGGAATTTATCTTATCTGGAAGAATGGAATCCAAAAGAAGGGATGGATGAGAGACTTAGGCCCGATCATGTAAATAACAATGAGCCCGTCTTGGCCTCCATGAAATCTCATCGTTCTGGTGAAAACCATCTTTAAATGATCTTACCTACAGATGAGAATGATAACGTCATATCAAGAATGTAGGTCTAGCCCCGTAAATAAACCGTTGGCCCTTCTACAGCAGAAGTAACCAATTTAGTTAACTCACCATCAAATGGGTAGTTTGTCTACTGGAGAAGTGGTTGCATTTCGTGGGCTGTTTTTGACTTGGTCATTCACAGATTGAACCACTGACAGTGGCAGCACCTCAGTCATCGTGATAAGTGAGCGTCAGAGTTTTGGGGCCCATATCTAGCCGTCACAGTTGCTACCATGTTCATCAGTCCAGCCTTGGGCTGGCTGATGTAACTGGATGGATCAATGTATTTACTTGATTTATTGTTAGTAACTCTGCCATGTGGATTATCTCTCATGCGACCCAGAGATCTTTAGGCTTTCTCTCCCCACTCCCATACTTCTATCCACAGGCCTCAAGCTCACATCTTTGTCTCCTATCTTCCAGTCCTCTGCCTCACATGCTCTGCACCTGCTGGCCAGGTCATTTCCCACTACCCATAAATCTGTATATATTTTGATATCAAGCCATATCTTTATCCACAAAATGACTGCTCCCATTTCTGCTAATAGAGTAGATTTTTCCTCACCACTGTCTTTCAAGGTCACTCATGAGTGCAGGTATAGCACATCTGTTATTCATTTTGCACTTGCAGGCAGGTAACAAAGAGACATATTTTTTTTTAATTTTACTTTTTAAAAGATTTTATTTATCTATTTCATACAGAGAAAGAGAGAGAAAGAAAAGGAGAGAATGAGAGAAAGAGAGAGAAAGAGAGAGAGAGAGAGAAGAAGCAGGGGGAGACAAAGAGGGAGAAGAAGGCTCCTCACCAAGCAGGAAGCCTGATGGAGGCTTGATCCCAGGTCTCAGGACCCTGGGATCATGACCTGAGCCAAAGGCAGATGCTTAATCAACTGAGCCTTCCAGGTTCCCCAAAGAGACATATCTTTACATTTAGTTCAGGCTGTGTCTCATACCTCATGATTTTATAAGATCCCTCATACTGGGGGAACACCTGGGTGTTCAGCGGTTAAGCATCTGCCTTTGGCTCAGGGTGTGATCTCGGGGTCCAAGAATCAAGTCCCACATCAGGCTCCCTGCATGGAGCCTGCTTCTCTCACTTTGCCTGTGTTTCTGCCTCTCTCTCTCTCTCTCTCTCTCTCTCTCTCTCTCTCTTTGTGTGTCTCTCATGAATAAATAAATAAAATCTTTAAAAAAAAAAAAAAAGATCCCTCACACCTGGAAGGCCATCAGTACAACCATGGGTGTCATGTGGTTCTTGGCTGTCTGCCCAGAGACCTTGCTTGTGCCCTGTGATGTGCTTGATCCCGGCTGTAACATTCCCACCAGTGATGGAGTTGCTATCCCTGTCTGATCTAATGACTTGTGAAACTAAGAGGAGGCTGCCTGTGATTGGCAATTCTAGTCACTTGTTGTTCTGAGATCGGATGTTCTCTCTCTACGAGGGCCCCTTTGCAAGCTGGGATTTGTCAGCTGACATATTTTTCTCTACTGCAGAAGCATCACACTCCCAGGGAGACAAGAGAAGATTGTGATTCATTCATTCACTTGCCACAAATGCTATATGTCTAGTATTCCCACCGATACCTCCGACGTCACTGGTTGTGATTTGTGTGATCTGGAAAGCAAGGCTGCTTGCATTGCAGCCGACATTTCCTGCAGAGTGCTTTGCTACTCTGGGGTGCAGTCAACTCGGGGGGCCTTTTGAGTCACTTTGCGTTAACAACTGACTCCTAGATGCAGATTATGCTGTCTCTGGAACTTGAAGAGGCTACTAGACACCGTGCTGCCTTCTTCATGGTAGGCATTATATGGTACAAGTATATTACTATATTACGCACTTAAGATACATATGGCACATGAGGTAGAGCCACTCAAGCACATCTACTTTCCTACGATTTGTTTGCTTCATCTTTTACTTCATGGTAATTTGAGCATTTCAACCTCACTTTGCATGGGTTGTCATTTTTTCCATGATTCTAAGAATCAACCAGAATCAACTGCACTATGAAGTGGGGACATTGCCAAGATAGCAAATTCTCTATCTACAAAGCGATGCTTCTGGGCTGCTTGGGTGGCTCAGTCTGTTATGCATGTGACTCTTGATTTCAGCTCAGATCATGATCTCAGGGTTGTGAGACTGAGCCCCCCAACTGGCCCTGCACTGAGCATGCAAACTGCTCAAGTCTCTCTCTCTCTCTCTCTCCCTCTGCCTCTACTCCCCACCCCCTCTGGTGTGCATGCTCTGTATCTCTCTCTCTCTCAAGTAAGTAAATAATTAAGTAAATAAATACACAGAGTGATGATTCTAATCAATAAACCCAATTCGTATCAAATCTTAAGTTCAAATTCTGACCCTCTTGATTTGAAAACAAAACAAAACAAAACAAAATTTAAAATACAGTCCCCCACATTTTTTTCCTGGTTCTTGACCTCACATATTGATTAGGTCATGCAACTACTGTGCATAAACACTCTTTCTTCCCATATCAGGTCCTGTTGAGTTATGGTATGACTTAATTCTAAGTTTAGAGCTAATGCATAGGAACAGAGAGGGAGACTTTTTGTCTTGTAGGGAAGAGTATTGCCTTCCAGTATTGGAGATGTTCTATCTAGCATTTTGAAGAAGTAAGCCATTTTAACAAACATAAAGGTTTAGAAGAGGCTTCCAAAATTTTGTGGTTCCCTGCCCAGAATTCTCCAACCCATATGTCAGGTTCTCTTCTTATGTTTTCCCAGCTTTCACACAAAATAACTGCCTGGGTTGAATTTTCAATGCCTTTTTGACACTGATGATTAGGTCTTCGATTTGGTCTGCCACTTTCTTTGTCCTGCTGCAGCAGGGGATGAGAGATTTTGTTTTATGCAGCCAACTCACCAGCAGTAGTGTGGTCCTCGTTGCCAGGAGGATAGTCAAAAATCTAATTCTAAAACCCATCTCACCATCTTTTTGCTCAGATCATTCCAAACAAGAGCTGTCAAAGAATGGGCTCTCCAGAGGCAGACATGGAGATTGAATTTGTTGTATGAGATTTGTGTTCAGCACCAAGATCTGTGGAGGGAAAAGGAGGATGAGTATTGTGCAGAAAAAGAATTCTAAGTGCTCTGAATGCCCCATAACGCATGAACCAAACTCATGAGGGTCTGTGGTTAGGGTTGTTAATTAGAGCTCTTCAAATTAGGCTCAGATGGTCAGGTCTTTCTACTCCTATCTTACTCACTTGAGGTTTGGAGCCAGGTCAGAAGAAGACCATGATCTGAGGCAAAGTTCTAAATGCAGCTGAAGCAAACCCTGGAGTGCTGACCTCAAAGAGAGGGGTCTCTGTGCTACATCCTACTGTTTGCTACATGTTCCCCTCACATATGATTAGGAAGAAATGTCAACCAGATGATTCAACCAGCATTTATACACAAGATCTGCAATACACATTATAAAAAATAATGATAATAATAATAATAATAATAATAATAATAATAATATTCCTTATGGAAAGTTGTCCTTTAGAAAGTGACCTCTGTAGTCTGTGTAAGTCAGCACATCAAAGAGAAACTGAAGAAAAATATTAACCAGTCACAAAGGTAGAAGAAAACCATCACATATTCTCCAGAGCACAACAGGCATAAAAACATACCCTGAATAAAGTGAAAGTGAATATAATAGCTGAAAAGAAAGGTAATGAATTAATTATCTTCAACTGGATTTAGATTTAACTGGAATTTACTAGTAAGGCCATGACTTTTACAGAACAGTTTTAACCAGGAAGCTGGGTTATAATATTAACTTACATTCAGCAGTTTTTGGAATAGTCCTAATATTGAAGATAAATTTTTCCTTTCTAAAGATTTCAAAGCTATATAGCAGTATTTATTTGATAAAATATCTTAGCGTGTGGCAGTGAATTTGGAGCCACACTAAATGTCAGCTTTAGTTCAGGTAATAAGAAGATGGTGAAGATAATAGAAACATCATCCTAATGGGAAGAAAAGATGCATAGTGGTTGTAATTTTAAATGTCCTTTACAAAATGGAATCTGCTTCTCTTTTTTCTATATATTCAAGCTCGTGAATAAGTAGGGCAGATGATAGTGTCTAAATATCCCAGAATATAAAATGTTTCCACCATCTTGGATTTTCAAAGGGGCAGGCATGACGAGGTAGTTTATCTTTCCATTGTATAAAGCCAATTAATTAATGCAGAAGATCGTCTCGATTACCAGGTGAATGTGGGATGAACTACATGTGACAGATTGTGTTGCTAAATAATCTTAATTGAAGGTTAATTATTGTTCATCTTGAGAGCCTGCATGTCACGGATTTATCTGCCTGGTGACATAAAAGGGTGAGATTTCTTCCTTTTTCTGCAATTTCTTGGAGTATTGTCTGTGATGTGAATCGCATTGTGGTTTAATGCTAACTCAATAATAAAATGATTTCTTTCTCCGCTATTTTGATGGAGAGGTTTTCTAGGTTGAGAAAAGTTTCCCTTTTTAATTATATTTCTCCAGGATTCATTCTGCAGTTGGGTTTTGTGGTTATATGTTATCCATCCTTTACTCTTTTATCAGATTTGTGCTTCAGACAATTTTGCCGATAGCTCATTGATTTATTTGGATGCAAGCTGGACATGCTTCCCTCTCTCTTGCTCTCTCTCTTGCCCGCTGCTCTCTCACTCTCCCCCTCTCTCCCTCCTCTTCCCCCCCTTTCTCTCATACACACACACACTGACAATGGCTTACACAGCAAAGACATTTAATCATCATATATAAGAATAAATCTGGAGGGAGGCTTCTCCAGGCCTCACTTCAGGACTCACCAAAGTCTAGACGCTAAGCAGACCTCTGTGTACATATATCAGCTGTAACAGGGCTGCCAATGCTCCACACATCGATTCTTAACACAAGAGTCTCTAAAGTAGGAAGACACGGAGCAGCGACACCAAGAGGCTCTTCCCTTGTGCAGCCCTTCACCTTGATAAAGACAAGGATTTTGTAGGTTCCAGTGGAATGCATGATAGTTTTGATGGCTTACCTCCATATAATCTGTCCCAAACTAGATCAACTAATACTGGTTGAAGTCAGATTATCCCTTAGAGCTGGGAGAGACATTCCAGAATCTGCTACCATCGTGGTTTGTGAACATAAGGCAGGTTTGGTTCACAAAGAGGAAAGATGGTGTGCTGAGGCCTATTTGTCACAGCACTTTGGAAAATGGTCTCTCCTTGCATTCCCCAACAATCCTCATTTATAGTTTTCTTAAATCCTTTGACCCTTCCAATTTTTCTCAAGGACTTCTTATTCTTCTTCCAATTCTATTGTCTTAGATTCTTTCGTCTTATATATCTTTTCTCTTGTATCTCCCAGCTCTTTTCTCCTGTATTCCATAGACTCAATTTCATCTATATATACTGATGGCTTCCGAAAATGGGTCATGTGCCCAGATCTTTTTCTTGAGATGCATGCAGATCGTTATGCTCAGTGCTTACTGAATGGGTCGCTCTGTGCTTCAACTACATCTCACATTTCCAACTCTCCATAATGAACCTAAACTCTTCGGCCTAACACTATGAGTAACTGATAATCAGACTTTGCCTAACCTGTCCAGCCACCTCTGCTGTGGTCACCACCCATTCATCCCCAGCCACACACTTTTGTCCATTCATACCCTATAGTTCTCTAAGAAACCTTGGCAAGTCCTTTCTATTCTCCAAACTTTGAATAGATTCCATTGGGAATAAAATGTTCTCATCAGACTCCTCCTGACTGATTTTTCAGCAGTTAAATTGTGTCTCCTCCCTTCCCCAACTCCACAGCTTCAGGAAAGCTCCCAGGTTTCCTTTGACCGAGCTGATGTGTGTTTCCTTTGTGCTTTCTTAATATTTAGTTCATTAAACTTTGTTTTAGTTTCTATCGCAGCTTGTTGCAATTTTTTTTAATTTGTCTCCTCCATTAGGCAGTAAGACTTGAATTATTTAATCAAGCCATTAATCTCTTAGAACCCATTTCAGCCTTAGCATTTAGTAACTTATCTTTTGAATTTAAGAGGGTAGTATACAAGTGTTTGTAATTTCCTTTTCAATGTGATATAAATGATATATGTATGGTTTTTAATAAGATGTCGCATAATACCTGTTTTGATTTGCATTAATAAATGTTAGGGACAAAGTAAATTTAATTTGAATTAAGATCATTTTAATAGTGTGTTAATTTCTATGAGAGAGGTATGAGAGAGGTTTAAATAATATCAAACTGGTATTTATGAGAAAATAGAATTCCCGGTAAGTAGCATAGATGCCTTGACAGTAGCAAATGAGGCAGATTATGAAAGTGAGTAGGGCTCATCTAAGATAAAGTAAAATGATTCAGCTGTTTGTCACAGAGTAATTGCCAGGCGAGCCAGTGGAGTACTTTCCCCAGGCAAGTACTTAATAAAAGATGTACAAATGAGTTGATCCAATTCGTGTTCTACATGCAACTGCAAAGTGCGTAGGCAGATGCTATAAAACATCAACATTAATGAGAAACCCAAAAAGCTATATTCTCGGTAAGAAAAGGAAAAATATAAATTCTACCTCTAGCATCATGAAGTAGGAAAAAGTTGTCTAGCCCCATTGAACAAGCATTGTGGAATTTCAAATATAAAGATTTTATATATAGAGAGAGAATAAATCAGACCACTTTGTATAGATAAAGTTTCTTAATTATAAACATTACTATGACTCTCCTGTAAGGAAACGCGGATGTATATTTGTATATGGTCATGAAGTGAGAGAGCTGGGTTCTAGTCTCACGGAGTTGAAGAATGAATCTTGCAGACAATGGGGAGTGAGTAAAGGGATAGATTTTTTATTAAGCAAGGATATGATAAAAGCTCTTGGAAGTGAACCGACAGGGTTGCCAAGAAGGGCCTTCACTGACAGTCTTATTTAGAACCGACCAGGGAGCTTGTGGCCTTAACAATTCTTGTAATGTCTTAGTTTGAGTAAGTACTGATGATAAAACGTCCTTAATGGACTACTTCTTTGGGGTCTGGTTATTCTTTGTTACAGAAGTCACAGGTGACTTATTAAAAAAAAAAAAAAAAAGACCCTCCTCTGAAGGGGCAGGTTCTTCTGGTTTGTTCCCTTATCTCTGGTTTTCTTATATCTCTGCATTTTGGGGATTTCTGTGAGCCTGATCACATAGCCCCCTACCTATCTCTCCCTCCTTGGCCCACCTGTCCCTTACTCTGTTATGAGTTATCAAAAATCAGATTCTTCTTGTTAACTGTCACAGAAATAAAGCTAGATACTATAAGATTCAAGGTCCGTCCTCCCGAAGTAGTAGAGGATTCTTAGTTATTGATGAAACCAACTGGGCAAATAGAAAAAAAAGAAAGGAAGAAAGGAAGAAAAGAAAAGAAAGAAAAGAAAAGAAAAGAAAAGAAAAGAAAAGAAAAGAAAAGAAAGAAAAGAAAAAAGAAAAGATAAGAAAGAAAAGAAAGAAAAGAAAAAGAAAAGAAACGAAAAGAAAAGAAAAGAAAGGAAAAGAAAAAAGAAAAGAAAAAAGAAAAGACAGGAAAGAAGAAAGGAAAGAAGGAAAGGAAAGGAAAGGAAAGGAAAGGAAAGGAAAGGAAAGGAAAGGAAAGGAAAGGAAAGAAAAAGAAGTATTGCCCAATTTTCAGGATCTTCTTTCCAAGATTCACTTTGTGTTAACATGGTGCATTCCCAGGTCCACCATGGTGGGTTTCAAAGAAACTGGCCATGTTGGATTTTGACAGACTCGTGTAGGGAAAAAAAAATGAGGTAGGTGGTCAGATAAATTTGAGAAATTATGAGTTAAACTAATGCAACCTTTTCACCTTTCCTTTATTTCTCACTGCCTTTAATATGAAAGTGTTTCTCTGCATTACCAAAGAAGGCTTAAAGTTTGCAGAACTATTATAATTTTGGTTCTTGGAACATTGCTCTGACACCGCATTTTGGGAAACAATGGTGTGGTGAACTGAACATAATTTTGCACAGATGACATCCACGATTTATAAAGAACATAACTGAAGGAAAAATTACTTACCTTTGCCAGTTGTTAGTTTTGTCACCTGTAAGAATGTTGCAATGAGATAATGACTTCATGCTCTGTAACCTTGGACTTCAAACAATAATAATGGTAATAACAATAATTGAACGAGGACTCCAACTGCCTCCGTTTTGATCTCATTCTGTACTATCTAACTGATTAAATTCTTTTCAGCTTATGTCTTAACTCAGGCAGAAACAAGATCCCGTGGGCAAAACATCCCCTGATGGGAATGGAAACTATCCCCTCAAGCAATAGGACAGCCTGATGCCAGCAAGACCCCACATGACTGACCCCCGGACAATGATAGACCTGATCTTTACTGCCCATCTGCCCATACCCACCAAGCTTTGTCCCTCATTTTCCTTATACACATCAGCACTTTGGAGACAGTCTTTGAGACATTACTCTACTGCTTCCTGGTGATGGCCTCACTGAAGTAAACCCTTCTCTCATTTCCCCAGCATCTGTTTCTTTGTCTTTGGGTTTTATCAGAGGTGAGTGGCCGAACATGGTCTGTCTGGGCCCCTGGAGCCAGGTGTTCTTGTACCCGTGCCCTGGGTACACAATCATGTGTTCTGACGTAATATATAATCTGGAAGTCAAAAGGAAATAATAATCTCAGGGCAGTTAGTGGGCTGATCATTATTCCAGCAACTAAATCTGTGTTGTTTAAAATATTACTTTTCTTTCCATATTTCATTTTTAAACATTTTCCCCTTGATGTGAGTTGTCTTTTCCAAAGTGACTAGATCATTCAAGGCAAAGGAACAATCAAAGCTAGCTTGCTTCAGGCTATTTGCATTTGATGTCACTTGAATTTAAGCCGCAAAGGCATTTCAAAGAGAAAATAGTTTCATCTTCTAATATGTGACCCAGGAGGTAGGAAATCATGGCATCCCCAGGGAAACACCTTTCAGTTATGTCAACTTGACAAGTTGCATCTGCTTTTCAAATGAATAAAGAAAAGGATTTGGATATAACAGTCTAAACATCATGTTTTCTTAAAATTTTACCATCAATGCTGTGTAAATGAAACATCCCTGCTCTTTAAAACGCTATTAAAGGCTATTTAGCTCTCTCACTATCACTTTGGCAAGATGAAAATAAAATGCTTTATGATTTCTGTAGCTAGGACTCATGCTTAGGTTCCCAGTTATGTAATGTAAAAAGTATTTTAGGAATGGTCTCTCTTCTCATTGCTTCACATCTGTCTTTTGCTCAACATGAGGGATAATCAGCAAGATCAGTATGTTTACATCAAAAAAAGTTAACTAAAGACTATTGCTACCACTTGAAGCAAAAACTTACATATTTACCAAGTTACACGTCCTTTTGTCTTGACATAAAATCCTTGGTTATATAAAGGCAACCATGGAAATATCATACTTTTTTAAAAAGAACAATTATTTTGAAGTTTCTTCAAATACATTTTATGGTAAATATTCTTTTCTTATGTACTTAAGACATTTATTTAATCAACCATCTTCATTAAAAACAAATAAACAAAAAAACTCATGAATGACTAGCATATGTCTCTGAAACACATAAAGAAAAAGAAAAAGAAATAAAGCAATGAGACCTGGCATTCCCTTTCAAGGAGCCGATACTCTGGTGAGGATGGGCAAATGCAAACACAAGTAAATAAAATTGATTCAGGGATTAATTTCTGAAGAAGTTAACTAAGGGTTTATATAGGACATATTATTTTTGGTAGGAAAAAATAAAAATGTATATTTTTGTATGGAAGACAAAAATGAGTTAGATGTTTTACATGGGAGGAAAAGAACCTACAAAGTATAAGGGCACAGATACATAAATCAGGATTTTTTTAAGAGGAAGTAATAGCAGATTTTTAGCAGAATAGAAAATAAAGTACCAGAATTCAAAGCCTTCTCCTCTCCCAAATGTATACAACTTTCAACACACACGTTTAATTTCTTTAAGACAAATTGCTAAGACTTCTGATCATGATAGGGAGAAAAAAAAATCAGAAATATTCCATTTACATATTGTGAATCATCTGGAAGAAACTTGAAGTTCAGAAATAAGAACATGAACTTAAATTTTTAATAAAATTAGAGCCAATATCGTCTTTAGACTTTAAAATACATGGAAAGGCTACCAAAGTACCAGTAAAAGTGGATAAAATATCTGTGGGAGGAAGCAGAAAGGACAGGCCACAGATAGTGGAGTCTACAGGAGATCCACAGCATTTATTACACACACACACACACACACACACACACGCACTTGCTTGCACTCACGCATGCAAGCAAGCAAACAAGCAAGGAAACAACAGACCTGCAGAGGGCACACTCTGATATGGGCACTGAGACCACTTCGAGGAGGTCTTGTGGGCTAAAAGGGGTTCAGAAACTCAAGGAAGTGGGCATAAATGAACATTCTCACAAAAAGGAAATATGAGAAGGAATTAATATGTGACTTGAAGAACAGAAACAGAAGAAGGTTTTGTGCAATTCGATAAACTGGTGAGGAAAACCATCTTCTCCCCAACACTATAAAAGGGAACATATTGCACTTAGCTGTTTCATAGAGAATCTGTCTCAATCAATAATGAATGATAGAAAGGGAACATTCCTATCATTTATACAGAAATGAACCAAGAAAAAATTTGGAATGAAATAGCCAAACATTCTCACAGTGGAGACTATTTTCCAGCAACTGTGCTGCCATAGAACAAGGAAACAATCATGTTTTTCCCAAACATTTAAATTTAGGGGAAAAAAATGATATCTCTGGAAGACAAAACAGTCATTTTTTACAGAAGTCAAGGGAGAAAAAAATTTGAGGAAAACAAGTACTAAAAATGTATTTTTACAGAGCAGTTGGGTGGCTCAGTTGTTTAAGCACATAATCTTTGGTTTCAACACAGGTCATGATCTCAGGGTCCTGAGATTGAGCCCAGCATCAAGCTCCATGCTCAGCTGGAGTCTATCTGTCCCTCACCTGCTGCTCCTCTCCCTCTTTCATAAATAAATAAAAAATATTTTAAAAATGTATTTTTCCCAGCAAATTACTGTATTGATATTGGACATTGACAAACTGAATCTGCAGTTTATGCAGAGAGGGGGGCACCTGGGTGGACCAGTTGGTTAAGCATCTGACTCTTGATCTCAGCTCAGGTCATGATCTCAGGGTTGTGAAATCAAGCCCCACCTCAGGCTCCATTCTGGGTATGGGGTCTGCTTAGGATTCTCTCTCTCCCTCGGCCCCTCCCTCCCTCTCTCTAAAAACTAACAAAACCAAAAAATAACTGAAAAAACATTGTATAATTTATGTGGAAAGACACAGAATAGACAACACAGCATTAAAGAACAAAGTTGGAGAGCTGACCCTACTTGACTTTTAGACTTATTATAAAGCTAAAGTAATCAAGACAGTGTGGTGAAGCAGAAGAATAGACATATAGATAAGTGGGGAAAAATAGCTCAGAAATAGTCATGTAAATTTAGCCAGCTGATATTTGACCAAGGATCAAAAGCAATAATACAATGGAGAAAAGATATTCTCTTAAACAAATGGTGCTGGGACAACTGGATATTCACATGAAAAATGAAATGAATCTAGACCTCAATCTCAGACCTTTGACAAAAAACAACTCAAATTGGATCATAGACAAAATACAAAATGCAAATATAAAATTTTCAGAAGATAACACAAGAGAAAATCTAGGTGACCCTAGAATGCTGATGACTTTTTACATAAAACACGGAGAAATAGTACATGAAAAAAATAACTGATGAGCTGAACTGTCTTAAAGTTCAAAGCTACTCAGAGAAAGACAATAGCAAGAGAATTAGAAAATAAGCCACAGGCCAGGAAAATATCGTTGTAGAAGTCATATCTGCTGTAGGACTGTTAGTCAAAAGATATGAAAAACTCTTAAAATTTAGCTTTAACTAAACAAACAACCCAATTAAAATATAAGCAGACCTTGCCAGACACTTGAAGATGCAAATAAGCATATGATAAGATGCTCCACAGCATATGTGAATACAGATTAAAACGAGGATACCGCTAGCCTCCAATCAGAAAGGCTGAAATTCAGACCACTGACAACACCAAATGTAAGTGCAGGGTGAAGAAATAGGATCTCATATATTTTGGTGCAAATGCAAAGGGTACAAACAGTTTGGTATTTAATTGCAAAACTAAAGGTATTCACACTATATGACCCAGCAGTCATATTTCTAGGTATTTACTCAAATGAGCTGAAAACTAATGGCCACACCGAAACTTGCACACAGATGTTTCTAGAAACTTTATTAATAATTGCCCAAACTTAGAAGAAAAACGATGTCTTTCAGTAAATGTTTGGCTACATAAACTGGGGTACATCCCGACGAAGAAATGCTAACAAGAAATGAGCTATCAAGCCATGGAGGAACCATCAATGCGTAACTAAATAAATTTTATCAGGGGAAATTGATTCCAATGAGCAGACTTTGGGGTTCTGACATCAATAATGCAGCTTCAATATTATTTACTAATCGAGAGGCAAAATGAATGTGTGCAACACTTCATTGTTCTCACTATATTTGGTTTGGGCAATAGATGAAAATAAGGAGAAATGTAGCATCTTAAAAAAAATTGTGTTGAAGTATAAATAACCATTTGCTACTTAAATTTCATCACTTTAATTTTTACTTGTAAAGTTATTTAAATAAATACTTGAATTTTGATGAAGGCTGGGGGATAAATAGCTGTTCGTCTCCAGATTATTTTTGCATGCCCTGTTTGTTGTGACAGCAAGGTGTCCAATTTATACCACTAGGGGTGACCGAAACTTCTCTGCTTTCCTTACTGTGAATAATCAACCAGTAAGCAAATCCTGATTACAGAAATCTTCCCCATAGTGTGTGCGTATGGGTGTGTGTGTGTGTGTCTCTGTGCATGTATTAATTTATTAAAATATTAAGTGGATTTATAGACTTTTCCCTGTTCTCCCAAGATTGTGTGCTCATTAATGTAGCACGCCATCGTGTGTATGCCATTGCATACAGCTCTCGCTTGCGATGCTTGCAAGCTTCTTATGAGAAGGGGCTGTGGGTTTCCATCACTGTGGGCTTGGCACCATAGCGAGTGAGTGGCAACAACAGCTTGGTGAATAAATGCACTGATATAGGATCTGTCTCATCATGCAAACGAACGCACTATGAATATTAGGATAATCCTCTTGAAACTTCTGATTGTGACTCTCCTTTTTCTTTTTTTTTTGGGGGGGGGGGGTCGGTACAATTCTTCCTTTTCTAACAATGTCACAGAAACGACTAAGCATCTAGTCTAACTTATTCTTATGCTTATTTATTTATTCTTATGCTTATCTTAACTTATGCTTATTTCATATCTGTTACCCCACAGCAAGGGGTACTTTAAGGCCCATATTTTCAAACACTCTGTAATTACATACCCTTCACTGTTGAGTTCAAATGGAGAAATGGGCGTCTTTCACGGATACAGTCCTTGTCATTGCCTGGGTGCTGCCACCGGTGACAATTAAAGCTCTTTACATCAAGAGCTGGTTTTCATTTTCAGTCAAAGGTGCTAATGAGGCAAAGTATTAATTCAAGTATTTTTCTTTTTTTTTTTTTTTCTTACATTCACGGATTTGTTGAGATGGTTGTGAGAAGCAGGTAAAATACCGCCCATAATAGAGATAGAGGAAGCTCAGAGAAGGAGGGACACATAGTGTGTTAGGGCAAAGGGAACATCTCATCTCTGCCATTCCCGTGTACCCCATGAACCTCGGACTCAAGCCTCATTCACATGAACTGATTGATGCTAAATGCACCTAAATTATAAAACATTTCCAGTTCATCCTCCTCCAAATCTAAAACCTACAGCCCCTGAACTATACTCTGTGTACCTAGTTCCCTTCACTTGAACGTATGTGCAACTCTGAAAAATAACAAGGAATGAACTTCAACCTTTGCTCTTCGATCCAAGCTATTTGAGCATATCATTTAAAATTCCGAGCAATTTCAATAACAAAAATGTCGTAAACTCAGATATTGTGGCACAGTGCTTTCTGACTACCCCTTCTTTGGTTATTTGAATACAAGTCTTTTAAAAATAATGAAAATAATTATGATACACATCTAAACACATTCTTTAAAAATTGTTTACCATGTATCTGGCACTTTGTTTAAAAATTTATGAAAATCATCTAATTTAATCCAAGTAGTTACTATTATCATCCTTTTTTAAAGGGAAGGACATAAACATTCGTTTTATTACCTTTCGTTGTTGCTCAAACTAATTGCCATCAAGTTGGCACCCCAACACTGCAATCAAAGAAAAACATAGCTGTCAATGTCACAAATAACTTCAACTTGGAAAATCCAATGGATATTTCTAATTCACTTCCTACTTGACTTCTCTGCGGCACTGATCACATACTCCTTCCAGAAACTGTTATTTCAGGAACACCCTCTGTTCTCTCTCTTGTCTCTCACTTGGAGTCCCTTCTGACTTTGTGAGCTCATCATCGTGTCTCCAATCACTCAACTTTAAAAAGCTTCTAGTTTAGTTGGGAATCACTTTTATTCTTTTTTAAAAAAATCTTTTTTAAAAAATTATTTAATTTTATTTTAGATTGTCACTGTTGTTCTTGATCCATATTCATTGCATGGTTACTAAACCTTGTTCCGTGGCTTTCAGTGTCATGTAAATGAGGAAGACCCTAAAACAAGAGCACCAGTCTAGACCACTCCCTGAAATTCCAGGCTCATATTTTTAACTAACTCTCCGGCTTTTCTATTTAAACATCCAATAGACAATCTCAACACGCCCCAATTTGCACTGCTGACCTTTCATACTTCAATCACCCCTTCAAAATCTGCCTTTACCACAGTGTTCCATATTTCATAAAACAGTTACATAAAATATGTACGAGGAACCTCTGTCGTTCTACTGGTATGGAACAAAACACATGAATTTTCCTCAAATCTTGTTTCTCCCATGCCATGTGTTGAACACAACAGAAATCCCAGTTAGCACTATCCTCAAAATGCATCCACAGTATGACTAGTGTGTGTGTCCAGCACTACTTCTCACCTGTCAACAGCATCCCTATCAGTTTCCCTGCCTCTGGTTCTGACATCCCCAACATTCAACACAGGAGCCGCTGTCATCCTTTTCAAACATAAATGAAAACAGATAGCTCCTCTGCTCTGTGATTTCTCCTCTCACTCAGAAAGCACATGCACCATTATTTGTGGACCAACCGCATAATCTTTGAAAATAAAGGTTTATATTTTATTTTATTTTAATTTTATATTTTATTTTATTTTATTTTAATTTTATATTTTATTTTATTATTTTATTTTATTTTGTTTTATTTTATTTTATTTTATTTTATATATATACCTGTATTTTATCCATTTCAACCTTTTGTCCCTTCAAATACCTATTTTTAGTTGGTACGAACCTCAGATCACTACAGAATCTTCAGCATTCAGAAACAAATGAATTATTACAATAAATAACATTTTGAAATAAAGAAAGAAAGGCTTCTGATGAAGTCTGCCAGTTTTAGAAAATTTGCCTGTAATCTTATTCTCACAGTATTGGAACCCCCTCAGTTTCTTTTCAGGCAGTTGCCTTCTGTCATCTTCTCACCACAAAAAAGTTCCCCTCAAGGTATGCTTTTTTTTTTTCAGGTTATATTCTCATAAAGGTAAGCAATGGAATTTACAAACGCTTGAAAATTTATCTTCTCCATTTTATTATTGAACAAGAGCAAGCAAAACAAAAATACTTTAATAATCTTGTACTTCATACGTTGTTTAGAGAAAGAAGGAATACTTTTGCAGCCACTCCTGCTACATTATCAGGAATTTTTTTAATACTAATCTTTAAAATTCATATTCAAATACTCATAAAATCGAATCTTTATTTTAAAGATTTATTTATTTACTATTTGAAAGAGAGAAGGGGGGTCAGAGGAAGAGAATCTCAAGCAGACTCCTTGCTGAGTGTGGAGCCTATGTGGGGCTTGATCTCATGACCCTGAGATCATGACCTGAGCAGAAGCCAAGAGTCCGATGCTTGATCAACTGAGCCATCCAAGTGCCCCAAACACCTAATCCCTTTGAAAATGTGTTTTTCCAGTAGAAACGCAAAAGGTCATTATAATATGGGAATGTAATTGAATCTGCCAAAATAATACAGCCGACTAATGAATATAATCGCCTACACATATTAAACAGTTGATACATGAATGGCACTGATTTAAGTATTTATATGTATTATCTTATTTGATTGCCACAGAAATTATTAGTCAGTAATTAGATCCACTTTTCTGATTCTGCAAACAACGATCTTAACCATTATGCAATCATCCTAAAATGCTATCATTTTCAATGATGAATTTGTGTCCTTGGGCAATTTATAAAATGACTCTGTCCCTCGATTTCCCCATCTGTCATATGTGCATGTCCATTGTAGTACACGATTGCACAGGGAACAGATGAGTTAATAGATGAAATATCTTGGTATTTATGGATGGAGAATATAAAAGGAAAGTAAATGTTGAGAAAAAGAGAAGGAAAAAGATCCACTAAACATCATATTTTTTAAATTTTAACTTAAGCATGCATATGTTTATAAAGCAGGAGGGTAGATAGGTTTACTAATAATTAAGTGCCTTTACTTAGAAATGTTAGGATGGATTGTTTTTCTTAAAGAATTACAATACATTTTAACTTGTGAGGAGAGATAACCTTATTTAGGAATACTGTTAAAAAACTTGTTTTTGGTCATTAAGAAGGGAAATTGACAAAAAAAAAAAAAAAAACAGAAAGGAACAAAGAAAGAAAAGGCAAGAGTATTCAGTTAACTCCAACAAGCAGTTTTTAAAATATTTAATTATCAGCATTTATGTATCTATTTTGAACAGATGCCTCTCTGATTAATGTTACACAAAGAAAAACCTGGATAATTAACAAAAATACTCTCTATTATAATTATTTTTTCCTTTTTTCAGGTCAGGCAAGCACTGTGTGTATCCAAGATTTAATGCCACTGTCAATCTAGATCCTTTAGCTAGAAAAGGCAAATCTGATTTACATTAACCTGAACACCTTAATAACTAATTAAAATCTCAGCCTCTGGCCAAGTTCTGAGACATTCATTTTATTTAACTCAGCAACAAAATATTGTTAGTCACTTTCTTCTGAGAAAGGTGGCTTTAATTTATTGGAACTATTAGGGCATTTTATAATCTGCAACCTAACTAGCCTTAACAAAAGATTTTGTACTCAGCATGGCTCAAATATTTTGCTCAATGACTTACTGAGAAATATGGCCTTCCACTGCATTTCTGCCTTAATTTACTACACTGATATTGTACTTGCACATATTTATTCGTTTTATATGTTACAGATTGAAAAATGCAAAATAAAGAGTGCGTATGTATTATGACACAAATCCCCAAAATTTGCTCACGTAGATTAAATAACTAAGTAGATTATAGGTTAGCATTGTGTCTAAATAGAAATGGATTAAAAGATATGTGAAGTCACTTCATCCTACTATTTATTATTCTTATTAGATGTATGAATTAAGCCTCTGAGAACATGAAGGCTTTATAAAGCACATAGGTCAGGTGTAGAATAATTTTCTCATATTTCAACGTATAAGACTGAAGAGAAAGACTGAAATTCTGTTACCTAAGTTGTTTGGATTTCTACTAGATTTGGTAGGTACATAGTACCTGTGATAATGTTAAAGTACTTAATAATCACTCATTATCTTTAACTGATTTTTCTTACACCTCTCCACAGTATTTGCAAAATTAATAGAGCTTACTTTAAAAATTAGTGAGTATCCTTAAAATACACAATAAATTGATGTCCTCCTACCTTAGTTCACCCATTTTCCCAAAACAACTATTTGAAAATTATTAAAATCAAGAGAAGAGATCATTTATGAAAGGAAGTATAGGATACCCAGATCCAATGCTGCTGAGAGACCAAGTTACAATTTTTCTTGTATATAAACTCTTAGAAATTATGGGTTTGATTGTGTGTCATTTCAGCAGACTGAAGGGGTCAAAACCAGTTGGATACAATAGGGCAGTTGGCTGACAAATTTGTTGGTTCTTTTTTTTTTTTTTTTTTTCAATTTATAAGTTAGGTGGCTCCCATAGTTCTTTATTCATATATTCACATTATTCTATTTTTTAGCCAATTTTCCTGGAATGACATTTACAGTGGTGAGTAAAGGTAGATATAGGGAGCATAACATCTCACACAGAAGAGTGCCATCAACACAGAATTTTCTCAATTTGTAATTATAATTGTGTTGAGAGTTAGATACAGGGATGAGATCATTTATACCAGGGTTGTTGTGTTACCATATTTACCAAAGTTTCCTCTGAAGAAGTAGATATTTTAGAGAGATTTAAGAAATCATATGTGAGGTTATCTGGTTAAAGGTAAATATTTGGGAAAAGTGAAAGCAAGTGTCAAGGATAAGCCCTCAGTTGTTATTTCAAAAACAAGATAGATGTTGGCATCAATCATTGAAAAAGAAAATATCAGAAAATTGACCACATTTGTAGAAGACAGTAAGTTTAGATTTGATTAAGCAGTTATGAAAGTCTTCTGGTATAAACAAGAATGAGGCAAACTTGAGATATATGGGTCTGAAGTTCAGTGGGTTTCTGGCTTTAGAAATCAATTGGAGATTCGTCTGCATATAAGTGGAAATTGAATCTTTGAATATAAAGGAGTTCCTGTGGGAGAGAAAATATCTTGGGAAGACAGTAGGGTGTAGGGCCAGTATTGAAGAACTTCAATGGGGAAAGAGAAAAGGTTTGGAGAGATAATAGGAAAAACAAAAACAGAAACTGTTTGAAATACAAAGGTCCAGGGGAGGAAAAGTTTGGAGAAGGTGTAGTTATCAGTGTTAAATGCTGGTGAGAGGCCCAGTTAAATAAGGACTAAGGTTCATTGTTGACAATGATGATGTATGACATGGTTTTGATGGAATGACCTTGGAGAGAGTCTTTTCAGCAGAGCAAAGTCAAAGCCAATTCAGAGTGTAGCAAATGAGAAGTGAGAAAATGAACACAGTGGGTTTGAAAGACATTTCAAAAAGTTTGATGATGGGAACTATAACCAAGTAATATATGGAGCAGTATCCTGGAAAGCAAAATAGGGCTCTAAAAATTGCTTTCCTTTTAATGGATAAAACTATTTTTAAAACTTGATGGAAATTATTATTTGAATAGGAAAAAAGTTAAATCGACACAATGGAGAGAAGATGTATTTGATAACGTAAATTTGAGAATGATCTGGACTTCATGGTACAGATGAAATAATTTGTATTTAATCCATACAAGAAATAGGTGCTCTGTTGTACCAAAAGTAAGGGAAATTTGAAAATGTTTGGTTTTGGGCAGCCCGGGTGGCTCAGCAATTTAATGCCACCTTCAGCCCGGGGTGTGATCCTGGAGACCCGGGATCAAGTCCCACATCAGGCTCCCTACATGGAGCCTGCTTCTCCCTCTGCCTGTGTTTCTGCTGCTCTTTCTCTGTGTCTCATGAATAAAATAAATAAATAAATAAATAAATAAATAAATAAATAAATAAATAATCTTAAAGAAAATGTTTGGTTTTAAGTTTAGTATTTGAAATACGTACCCATAGGTGGGGTGACGGGCACTGAGGGGGGGTACTTGATGGGATGAGCACTGGGTGTTATTCTGTATGTTGGCAAATTGAACACCAATAAAAATATATTTATTATTAAAAAAATAAAATAAAAGTTTTTAAACTGAAAAAAAAGAAATATGTACCCATTAAAATATTAAATTACTGAATTTTTCTGAAATATCTATTGAGTATGTGTTTGATAGTGGTGGTAGAAAGGAGAGACTCTAATAATATTTGAGGAAAGTGGAGAATAATTAATACTGTCATTATAGGGAATGGAAGAGGGAAAAGATCAAAGAAACACTGGGATTCTTAGGTAGTTCTGTGAGTGATTTTTTTTGAGATTGGTGATCAATTATGGCAATCAGTGCAACATATAATATGATACCCTGAGTCAGAAGCGCTAAGTAATAAAGTAGTATCAAAGATATAGAGAGTAATGAAAGACAAATATAAGACATTTTTCTATGATGATAGTTATTTAGAACTTAGAACTTTTTCTAATATAAAAGTTTGATATATAAAAACACATATCTATATCTAAATTGAGTTTTAGTCAACCCAAACTGTAGTAGCATTTATTATTGAGTCAAACGGTAAAACTATAATTATATTTCCTTTTTAAAAATATATTTTATAATTTATTTGACAGAAAGAGAGAGAGAGAGAGAACAAGCAGAGGGAGCAGGAGAGGGAGAAGCAGGCTCGATCTCAGGACCCTGGGTTCATGACCTGAGCAAAGGGCAGATGCTTAACCGACTGAGCCACCCAGGTGCCCCCAATTATATTTCCTTTTAATTAAAAGTGTTCCTTTAGGTTTTTTAGAGTTGATATTTGCTCTGTATTTCCATTTGCTTTGGTGTGTTCAAACATACAGTCAAATTTCCATTCTTCCACTACATCTATAAAGTTCCCCTTAATTTTGTCTTCTAAATGGCCAAATATAATGTTTGTGTTTCATTGCAGCAACCTTCTCCTAGCCTTTCCTCACCTTAATTTAATCAGAATGCTACTTATGACTTTTGATATATTGACCATTCTACTGCCCTTCTCTTGTTGGATCCCTACTTTGTGGATCCATTACTTTTTTTCTTCTTTTCTTTTTTCCTTTTCTTTCTTTTCTTTTCTTTCTTTCTTTTTTTTTTTTTTGCTTACTCCCTTATTTTGTTGATGTATTAATTAATTATATATTAATTATGTATCATATTGGGATATAAGTAACTTCATCAGAAAAGATGTATCTAAGAAAAATAATTTGGATCTGCTGTACTGAAGCTACTAAAACAATCAACTGAATATTCCATTGATTCAGGGGCTTTGTTGTCAATGCTTCCTCAAGAGAAAGGAAATGTGCGTGCAGGTTAGCCATGTAATGTAGTTCTATTCCTAGAGCCTCTGATGTGTTCCATTGATCTATTTATCAATCCTTACTTAAATCTCACACTGTCTTTATGTTGTAAAACGTATACTGTAAGCCTTTCATATATTACTTCCCTTATGCTGTTACTATTCTGTATTCCACAGACATCTTAGAATCAGCTTGTCAATTTATACAAGAAAAACCCTTCCGGGATTATGATTGAAATTATTCTGTCTATAGGTCGAGTTAGGGAACTTCAAGAAAAAATAAATATTCCCAGGCTGAAATTTAAGAGATGTCCAACATTTGCTGAGGTGGATTTCAGAATTTCCATGGAAAGTCTATAAAAATACCTTCCATTTCCACTTTGTGAGCTAGAATTTCTATGGCAGTTAGGTATGCATTTCCTAATATTGTAGGTTGGGTATAAATAGGGCAGATAATGTCTTTTTAATCTCACAGATCTAAAATTGGAGAAGAGTATATTCAAGGAAGTTAGCCAGAAAGAAAGTCTTCACCCAAACTAACCCCCAATAATTCATGCCTCTCTCATTCTTGAAATATACTCCCTCCCTCCCATTTCCCCCAAATCCTGCCCAATTACAGTATCAGCTCAAAGTCTGTTTTTTTTTCTAGTTTCTTTGATTATATAAAAGGAGTTAAATTGTATTTATTTTTTTATTTTTATTTTTATTTATTTTTAAAGATTGTATTTATTTATTCATGAGAGACACAGAGAGAGACAGAGACATAAGCAGAGGAGAAGCAGGCACCCGGCCAGGAGCCTGATGCAGGACTTGATCCCAGGACTCTGGGATCAGAACCTGAGTTGAAGGCAGACACTCAACCACTGACCCACCCAGGCACCCCAAAGAAGTTAGAGTTTAAAATTAGAGTTTATTTCCTCATAAAAATATTATTGAATTGAAAGCTATAACTATTCTGAAAGTATGCGTGGATTACATGACCACTAGAAGAGCTTGGTTTTATGCTAAGTCAATCTCTTGTGCAATCAATGGCATAGATTGATTCATCCCCAATATGAAGATGAATATTGAAAACCTTGTTTATACTTTCCTTTTTAAAATGAATATTTTCTATGATTTTTTTTGTTATTTTATGATACCTATGTTTTGGCTCATTTTTATGAAGATTATGGTTTCTGTTTCTATTATGTCATTCAAATATTTTCGTGGCATTTTCTTACTAATGTAAATAGAGCTTAGGGATGGAAATATATAACCTAAATAATGCCATTAAAACTATTTTCTTATGCCTATGCTATGATACTAGCACAAAGAGCCTCAAAAAAAAAAAAAAAAGTCCTATAGTAATCATTGTTATTCCCAGATAGTCACAGTTTTTATCTTTATTTTATTTTTTTTTAGTTTTTATTTTTAATTTCAAGTAAAATAATAATTTTTAAATACTTATTGCAATGAAATAATAATTAAAACTAAGAATTAATGAATAAATGAAAAAGAATAATTACGTTCTCTTAAGAGAAACCTAATGTAGTCTCATAATACATTCATGAAATTGGAAAGCAAACATATTAATGAATAATACAAAGATATATTCATCTGTTAGGATAACTTTGATTTTTATTTAAAAAATTAAATTTACTGGTTCTTAAAATAAAAAACACAAATTAAAATATGCCTTTGATATTGAGTTTTTCTTTACAAAATTAAATTTGTATTCGAAAATTGACCTTATCTATATTAATGGAATTATATTGGGTTTTCAAAGATTCATTTTGAAGAAATTGAAAATGAGGAATGTATTTGACTATTAATTTGCCTAAGGATAAATTCTTGATTTTCCTTTATTATAAAAAGAAAAAATCTGTTGTGTATTTATCTCTAAAGTTCCAAAAACAATTTCAAAATTAAGTTTATGTTTTTCTGCTCCAGGCTTGTAAAAAGCAATGAAAACCCTAGCTGTTTTATAAGAAAATGATTTAAGAGTTAGGAAGCTGCAGGCCACTTAAAATGCATCATTTAAATATTTCGAAGACACTCAGTTAACATAGCTCTAATACTACATGAATTTCTCTTTAGAACTTAACAGTTGTTGGTATAAATGAGTAGCAAAAAATCAACACAAGGGAAATAACTTTAATGGAAAAAAGGAACCTTCCTCCCTAAGGTTTAGAAAAACTTATACCATTCATTCTCTAGGTTTTCTTAGGGCAAATTCCCTCCAAAATGAAAGGAAGTTCCAGGTCTTTCTTATAATACTACACAGAGAACAAAAACAGCAATTTGAAAACTCTGAAACTGAAAGTGAACTTAATACACTGAATTCTCCACTTTAATACACGAAGCCATGTAGGGGATTACTTTGATTTACCTATTCTTTCTTATACTGTGCCTTTTTCTGCATCTATGTTCAATAACAGTCATACCAAACACTTTGTTTTTAGTACATTTCCTCTTGGTTCTCCCTACTATGCCTTTGAAAATGAAGAATTATCTTGGTTCCACTTTTTCCTGGTAAAATTCCAAAATTTCAATATGTCTTATATGGATAAAAGTAAGTCCATGAATGAGCATGGAATACTTCATGGATTTCTTAAAAAAATATATATTAAGTTTTACATATATGCTTAGAAATATTTCTCTCAAGAAAGTTTTTTCAAGCTTCTTTAAGTTGTTAGAGGTCCAAATACACAAAATCAATAACATTAACTTTTATTTGTTAACTCAGGTCCAATTTCTGTACAATGTATATTGCTTATTAAACACTTTTTGGACTAACATAAATATGTAATCTTCACCATATTATTCCCAGTTTGGTATATCACATAATACGTGGAAATCATTAGTAAAGTTGAACAAAAAACCCATGAGATAAATTTAACAGATTGGAAGGCTGAAGCATAAAGAGGTTAACTCAGTTGCTCAAGGTCACTTAGCCAGTATGTGCGCGTTGAGAGATATACCTCCCGTCTCTCTGCTAGCATCTCCAAGTGGGGATGTTTAATGTTCCAACCTAGCAAAAGGCATCCTTGGGACTACATAACATGATATATTACAATTTGCAGTGATGTGATGGCAGCTCAGCTCTGCAAAGACATAAATACTCCTACCGGGGCTGATTTGCAGCTACCGAAATGATGTTACAGGATACAGATTTCAGGAAAAACATGAACGTGATTGGTTCACTTCTGCTGGTCATGGCTGGCTCTGCACGTCAGTGCAGGCTTCTTAATTATCCCCAATGGACTGGTATGTCTTTATTCTCCAATGGACTAGTACTTTATTTAGTCCAAAATAGGTATGTCCTACTTGGATGAAAGTATGAAGCAGGTAAATTTTTCTCAGATTTCAAGCATAATAGGAAGAACCAAGAACAAATAAGAAAGCATGTGAGAACACTTCGCCTTTGAAGATGAGGATTCTGTGTGTGTGGTGGGGAGGCTTAGTTCTAAAGATGCCCCAATTCCTGACTCTGCTTATTCAATCAGAGACAACTCAACTCTACATACTCCTGTGAAGGGACTTTGAGGATGAAAAGATGGAATTAATGTTCCTAATTAGATGACATTAAAAAGGGGGGATATTAGGGTACCTGGGTGGCTCAGTCAGTTAAGTGTCTGCCTTTGGCTCAGGTCATGACTCTGGGGTCCTGGGATCCCTCCCCTCCCTGTTCTGTGGGGAGTCTGCTTCTACCCTCTCCCTTTGCACTTCCCTTTCTGCCAACCCCACTCACTCATTTTTTTTCTCTTTCTTTCTCAAACAAATAGATAAAATATTCTTTAAAAAGGAAGGAGGGGCCCCTGGGTGGCTCAGTGTTTGAGCACCAGCCTTTGGCTCAGGGCGTGACCCCGGGGTCCTGGGATGGAGTCCACATCGGCTCCCTACAGGGAGCCTGCTTCTCCCTCTGCCTGTGTATCCGCCTCTCTTTGTGTCTCTCGTGAATAAATATATAATCTGTTAAAAAAAAGTGGGGGGAAGATTATCCTGGATTATCCAGATGGGCCCAAAGACAACAGGAGGACCTGTAAAAGCAGTAAGGGAAAATAGAGGAGTCGGTCAGAGAGATAGAAAGCATGAGATGGAACTGGCCAGCCACTGGTCCTCTTGAATGTGAACCAGCCAAGGAATGCAGGTGGCATCTAGAGGTTAAGAATGATTCCTTTCCAAAGGCCAACAAAGAAATGAGGACCTCATCTGACAACCCCATGAAATGGAACCTGCCAACCACCTCAATGACACTACAAGTGGATTGTCCCCCAAAGGACCTCTGTCCCAAATAAGAGCCCAGGGCGACTGACACCAGAGTGCTTACCCACAAAGCCATGGGACACTAAGTGGGTGTTGTTTCAAGCTGCTAAATGTATGGCCGTTAGTTGCAGCAGTAATCGAAAATAACACAATGAGTGTGCAGAGAAAAGGGTTGGGGCCACACCTCTGAGAGTGATTTAGAGAAATGAAAAGGAAACTCCCCATACAGGAGGTCGGCTGAGGCTGGCAATCCAAGACTTGAGCAGCAGGAGGAACAGCAGCACATAAAACCTTACTTCCTCTTCTCCACGCTGGGAGCCATCCTGAGTCATTTACACATATGGGCAGAGATCAAGGATCACGCTCTTAGAAAAACAAATCTTTTGCTTTTGCCAATTTAACAGGTTGCACCTCTCACCAACTCATTTCGTTTTTTTAGGAAAATATTTTTTCAACTCTGATTTCCGTCATTTGCAATTTTTTTTTTTTTTTTTAAGATTTTATTTATTTACTTGAGAGAGAGAGAGCACATTGGGAGAGAGAGAAGCAGATTTCCCACAGAACAGAGAGCTCAATCCCAGGACCCCAGGATCAGGACCTGAGCCTAAGGCAGAGGCTGAACTGGAGGGTATGATGCTGAGTGAAATAAGTCAATCAGAGAAGGACAAACATTATATGGTCTCATTCATTTGGGGAATATAAAAAATAGTGAAAGGGAATAAAGGGGAAAGGAGAGAAAATGAGTGGGAAATATCAGAAAGGGAGACAGAACACGAGAGACTCCTAACTCTGGGAAACGAACTAGGGGTGATGGAAGGGGAGGAGGGCGGGAGGTAGGGGTGACTGGGTGACGGGCACTGAGGGGGGCACTTGACGGGATGAGCACTGGGTGTTATTCTATATGTTGGCAAATTGAACACCAATAAAAAATAAATTTAAAAGAAAAAAAAAAGAAGCTGAACTCATTGAGCCACCCAGGTGCCCCTTCATTCGCAAATTAAATTTACCTTTCAATTTAGCTTATTTAAGGGATGGTTGCTAAATTTTCTGTTGAGTCCACTGTTCCTAGATTACAACTAAGTAAGGTAAGAAAAATAGCAAAATGAGCAATCAAGAAACTTGGAGACAATTATTTCAAAATGGGTTGGGGAAGGAGAATTTATCTTCACGTGATGTTTTAAAATGGTATGTGTAATTTACTTTGAGATTATTAATGTGTGTGTGTTGTGTATCAAGGCAGATAAATTTAGGTAAGAATTGTTTATGGAAAGGCACATACATATTTCAAACCTTTAAAGACAAGACTTTAAATCCCTTATAAATGCACTGCCTACTTGACACCTGCAATTACTTTGTGGCGAACAAAACTTTTATACTCCAATTAGGACGGTTAAAATGGAAATATAACTGGGAGAGAATGCACACTAGAGTATAAACCAATTATTTTTTCAAAGAAATAAATTCATGAAGTGGCTTGGGGACAGACTATCCTAGAATCAGAATGTCAGGTGCTTGCATTATGTCATATTCTAGGAACATTTATACACAAATATATTTTGACTAATAGATAAACAAGTTGTTACTTGGATTTCTACACAAGCCAGCTACTGAAGAAATTAAAAAAGAAGTATTAGATTTAGTTCCTCTTCTCAATAACGTTACAATTTAATTAAAGAGCGATGACTAATGCACAGGAGATAATTAGCAAATAATGAAAAACAGTATGAAATTTATGTGACCCAACTTTTAGTTCCAGCGCGTAGCTCTACTTTTTTTTTATCTTATACACTAATATAAACCCTCTGTGAACAAAACAAAACAAAACAAAACAAGTGGCCAAAAGGAAAAAAGTCTGCACACATAATTTCAGATCTTCCCGATACTTATGAGGGGGTTACATCCCAATAAACACATCAGGCATTGAAAAATTTGAGTAGATTGAGAATATATTTGATACAGCCAACCCACCCACCCTTATTGCTCAGTGTGGCCTAAATCAAATGAGAAAATGAGAGTGATTTAGTGATTTAGTGCTCAGAACACTTCCATCAGCCTATAGTTAGGCAGAATCATCTAACATAAAGCCTATTTTATTAAAAAAAAAAGTGTTGACCGTCTCGTAATTGACTGAATGCAGGACTGAACGTGGGGAACAGAATGGTTGCCCGGAGCCAGGGGGGTTGTTAGTGGCCTGGCTGCTGATCCTCATGGTTGCATGGGTCCCTGGGAGCCACCCCTGCTGCCCCTTGACCAGCCACCAGAGAGCTTCGGCCCACACAGCCAGAGACAAGTGCATACTGGGAAAAGGTCAAAATAGAAAATTCAAAGTATGGTCTCTACCAAATGCCTAGTACTCTTGCTCCATTGCCTGAAAAATCCTAAGTCAAATCACCGGAAGCCGGGGACCCTCTAGTTTTCGATGTTTACTAAAATGGGTCCTTACAGTAGCTTCTTCCTATGGCTTTCAAGAATCTGAGCGTCTTCCATTAGAACTGGAATCACAATAATTAATATTTTTCTTCTCCGTGCCCTCTTGTTCTGATTGTTCACATGGCTCTTCAGGCTTCTGTTTATATAACATTTTATTCTCCCTGAGAAAAGAAAGGTTTCATTACTGAAAAGAAACCATGTCATCATTAAGTTCTCAAATAAAGACGGTTCAACTTTGTTCCCGTGTTTTCAACCAATTAATCAGTTTCCACTCAGAGGGAGAAGCCTTCATTATTCACATACTATTAGAGCAAGTAGAATTATAATGTGACTCTGAAAAGAAACCCACGCTTATCTTTCAGATTAGAAAAAATGTACAGCAGGCTTGGATGCTTATTATGATGAATCAAAGCTCCAGGCAATAGTTTTTCTTTTAATTTTTGCTTCATGAAATGATGAATGGCTGGTAGGTAATGTAACATTCATTTTGAAATAACAGGGATAAAATATAACAATATTTTAAGTTAGTGTTTTAAGTAATAAAGAAAATTTAATAACTGTCATCCTCACTTTGTGGGGTTTTTTTTTTTCCCCCTCTCCAACTACTTCTTTTTTTTTTTTTTTTTTTTCCCAACTACTTCTTTTTGATTGACTCAAGAACTAGGTCTATCAAAGACAAGCGCCAGTTATATTCCTATTTTGGTCTGATTGCATTTTAATTACCTCTGGATTCCCCATTTACCATGAAATCTGTGGATTATAATTTGGCATGTCATTTAGTGTTCTCTCTAGGGAGAAAACATGCTGACCCCAGGAAGTATATATTTTGTCCTGCTGGCAGCTGAATTTCTTATCACAACTCCCCTAATTAACTTTCTGGCACACAAGTCATCTATCTTGAACTGAGTTTATACAAGATATTATTATCAACTTTATTCAATCTTGGGAATTGGAATATAGTATGTTTCAATTCCATAAATGTAGGAAATATTTAAATGTAATTAAGGATTTAATTCCAGGGACACCTGGGAGGCTCCGTGGTTGAGCATCTGCCTTTGCCTCAGGGTGTGACCCCAGGGTCCCAGGATCGAGTCCCGCATGGGGCTCCCCATAGGGAGCCTGCATCTCCGTCTGCCTGTGTCTCTACCTCTCTCTGTGTCTCTCATGAATAAATAAACAAAATCTTTAAAAACAAACAAACAAAAAAATCAAAAGGATTTAATTCCACTCTTGGCAAATGGGGGAAAAAAACCGACTCTCTTTTGAGGGCATCCTGTTTCCCTGAAGTCACATTTTAAAATAAAATGCAAACTTTTGTTTTATCCTCTAAACCCGCAATACCCCCTCCACCACCCCCAGTTGCTATTTTAGGAAAATTACCACCATTTTCCTTTGATCCTTAGAGTAGAAATAATGGTTAACTTGATTCATATATTTTATTTAGACTCTACCCAATTTATTAGTTTTGTCAGTTATAACCTCATAATTTAGCATCGATGTGTCCATGTTTGTTCATCTATATTGCCATGTGCTAATTCAGGCCATAAGTGTCTTTCGACTGAAGACTGTAATGTCTGTCTTTTGCACATGCCCACATTCATTCCTTATTCAATTCAAAAATGTTCTTTTAAAAGTGAAAAACTTCAAATGGGACACTCCTGATCAAGTATTTTCAAATAGATTTCTCACTTGGAGTTAGAATAAAACCCATCCTGCTGAGAGCCCCCTACAACAATCCTTGCCTAACTTTCACTTTCCAAATATATCACCTTCTTGCTTAACCTGCATCAGTGCCACGGGACGTTTCAGTTTTTTAGATTGTCAAAGATTTTTATATTAGCAGGGCCTTTGTAACATTCCGTCTGTCTGGAAGACATTTTTCCTACAATATTTATCTCTTTAGTTCAAATGAATAAAATACGATCTGTGCTTTCAGTAGCTTACAACGACCAGACATCAGACATACTCAAGGATGGAAGGAAATCATAAAGTTAGAGGCATGAAAAGGTCACTCTAGAAACGCAGGGTTGCCTATGCCATGCAGGCCGGGGAAGATATAGTCAATAGTTGCAATTATACCAGTATAAACAGTTGTATTTTGAGAATTGATAATTCGTTAAACTCTGGGCTAAAGACTGTATCCTCTTCTCCAAGACCTGCTTCCAGGTAGTCAGTGTCAGTCCAGATGGAGCTGGGTGAGACCTCGAAGAAGATGTGTTAGGTAGTAATAAAATTAGAAAGAACTCCGCTTTCTCCTGCGTCAGGCAATCAGGAAGTGTGGAGAGACAAGCGTATAAGCCAAGCAGAGCTCTGTAGGGGGAATTTTGAAATCCATATGATATCCCGACGGACCTAGATGAAAATTGATGTCATTGTAACAAAGAGAAATCCAGAGAGAGTTGACTGCGTTGGAAATGTTGAAAGTATTTGAAAATGACCTCAATAGCTAGCACTCTTGGCTTTTTGAATGAAACACCACGTGTTAGGTTTTTGGACAATTAGAGAGGTAGAAGGAAGAAGAACCTAGATGTTAGGTATGCTGCAATGAACAGGGAAAAGGGCCTTTCATTTGCATTTTCCTGATGATTCTATGTATCAAATATTTGATTTTTTTTTCTTTTTTGCTAGTACTCTAACTGCTCTGTTACTGGGGGTTTTTCAATATTATTCATCTTTTCAAAGAATCAGCTCTTGATTTTGTTGGTTTTTCTCTTGATTTCCTGCTTCCAATTTTATTGATGTCTGTTCTAATTCCTTTTACGTTTTATTCCACTTTTCATAGTTTTATTCTTTCTTCCTAAATTTGACAATGCTATATAATAATTTTCAATTCAAATAGTGTTTTCCTTGACATCCAGGTGGCTCAGCGGTTGAACATCTGCTTTCAGCCCAAGTCGTGACCCAGGGTCCTGGGATCGCGTCCCGCATTGGGCTCCTGCCAGGCAGCCTGCTTCTCCCTCTGCCTGTGTCTCTGCCTCTCTCTGTGTGTCTCTCATGAATAAATAAATAAATCTTTTTTTAAAAAAATCAAATAAAAAAATAAAAAATCAAATAATGTTTTCATTAATTCAAATAGTGTAATCATTCAGTGATTAATAAAGTTGTCTTCTGAACTGAGCTTTCTAAATAATAGCCTTAGGTAGTATTTTATTTAGATAAAGTTACTAAGTTTCATTCTATGCTTAAGATTAGAATGGAAAGATGTGAATTTACATTTTTGTCACTCTAGTCTGTGTAAAATTGTCAGGAGCAGTAATGTGATCTAAGAGCTTTCAGTGTTTTAACCCCTCTAAAGAGGTTGGTACCTGGCTTTTTGGGGACAAATTCTCTGTATTACAGTCATTGTAACTAAAATTGATTATTAGCTGCTTCACTTGAGAATGTCATTGGCCCATTTCCTGCTGTAGAAATAAAAGAAAAAGAGGAGCTCATTTTTAGACCTATCTTGTTCTTAAAATAACAACCAAATGATGGATATTTTTCCAAGGTCATGAGTACCTGTTTAGGTTTCATTTAAGGTTATTTTATTTAATGGTGGCATCAATTTATCCAATCTAGTTTTCATTAGAAAAAAAAAAGTTTTATTAAAAGAAAAAGAAGCTTCTTTTTCATGAACAAAGTTGACCACATGGGGAAAAATAATTATCCTATTCATTCTCTTTGTAGTTTGAGGTAAGCCAAGTATAGGGGAATGCTAAACATATAGAGAAAATGTGAATGTAAATTTAACCTACAAACAGTGTGAAATGATTCCCTTTTTTTCTGCATCCTTGGAAACACCTGTTGTTTCTTATTGTTAATTTTAGCCATTTTGACAGGTGTGAGCTGATATATCATTGTAGTTTTGATTTGCATTTCTCTGATGATGAGTGGTGTTGAGCATCTGTTTCTGTTAGTTGTCTGTCTTCTTTGGAAAAAAAAATATCTATTCATGTCTTTTACCCATTTTTTAACTGGATTATTTGGATTTTTTGGGTGTTGAGTTTTGTAAGTTCTTTATTTATTGTGGATATTAACCCTTTATGGGATATGTCATTTACAGATATTGTGCCCCATTCCATAGGTTGTCTTTTAGTTTTAGTGTTTCTTTTGCTGTGCAGAAGCTTTTTATCTTGATGAGGTCCCAATAGTTTATTTTTGTTTTTGTTTCCCTTGCTTCAGGAAACATATCTAGTAAGAAGATGCTACAGCCAATGTCAAAGAGGTTACACCTGTGCTCACCTCTAGGATTTTGATGGTTTCCTGTCTCACAATTCCAGACCTCAAGATACATTACAAAGCTGTAGTGATCAAGACAGTATAGTACTGGCACAAAAAACAGACACAGAGATCAATGCAATAGAATGAAAAATGCAGAAATGAACTCACAGCTATACGGGTAATTAACCTTTGCCAAAGCAGGAAAGAATATCCATTAGGAAAAAGACAGTTTCTTCAATAAGTGTTGGGGAATCTGGACAGCAACATGGAAAGAATGAAACTGGACTACTTTATACACCATACACAAAAATAAATTCAAAGAGTCCATCTATACTGTAAAATAAGAAGAATTTGAATACAATCTAGGTTGGTAAGTTATATTAAGGAATTATTGGTAACTTTTAGGAGATATAGTTGAATTATATGTAGGTAGGAAAATATTCCTCATTTTTAAAAATGCCTAAGGAAACATCAACAGATAAAATAGTTAATGTTTTCCTTTAAATTACATCTATTAGGGATGCCTGGGTGGCTCAGTGGGTAAGTGTCTGCCTTCGGCTCAGGTTGTGATCCTGGGGTCCCAGGATCGAGTCCCACATCAGGTTCCCTGAATGGAGCCTGCTTCTCTCTCTGCCTGTGTCTCAGCCTCTCTGTGTCTCCCATGAATAAATACATAAATAAATAAATAATATAAATAAATAAATAAATAAATAAATAACACCAATTAAGAAAAAAATGACGTGAAACAATTATGATAAAATACTAATTATTAAATATGGGCAGTTTGGCTGCCTTATATTTTTTTCCCTACATTTTATATATTTGAAACTTTCCATAACAAAACTGATTTTTGAAAATTCTAGAACATAAATGCCAGTCCTGACGTATTGAAATAATTTCATAACTTTTTGATGAATTGAAGTATGTGGTAAAAATAAAAATCCTAATATCCCAATAATTCAGTTGTGGGATTGAATTTCTTCCTGTAAACTTCTTTTTGCTTCATCCATTCTTTTCTATTATCATCAATGAAAGTAAATGTCCTACGTTTGGAGGCATCATATATTTTTTTTTAGTAGTACAATTCCAATCTTAATTGTATTTATTCTTGAGACCATTAGGAAGTAGTGTGCATCTGTGATTAATAATTATATTTCAGATTTCAAATTATATGTGTATGTACATCATCCTTTTGGAAAAAAAATAAACTTTTTCAAATGATTCCTCAGGGTATACTAGGCCATATATATATCACTACTAAAAATTGTGCCTTAGATTCTTGAAGTTATATTTATAATGAGAATCATAATGTGAATAAGAAAAAGAAACTTTAATGATGCTTTAAAGTATAGAACATTCTTCAAATAATTTTGAAGTGCAGAATAAAAGTGCAAGTAAAACATAATTTTACGCAACGCATTACAGGAAACATGGTATAATGTCTCCTCAAACTGAAGGAGATGCTGTAGTTCCAAAATTCAATGACAAGAGCCTGAATGTACAGAGTATGCCCAGAAAATCTTACCTCTAGATAGCTGCTAGTAAGCTTAGTTTCAATATTTTTTCTGTTTCTCTAGGCTGCCTTGCTATTTTCAATTTCAAATTTCTTTTAGAGAAACTGGCTCACTGTGAGTCAGATAATTATTTTTGAGAGAAAGAAAGAAAGATAGAGAGAGAGAGAGAGAGAGAGAGAGAGAGCAAGCACAAGCAGAGAGGGGAAGAGGGAGAAAGAGAAAGAATCAAGTAGGCTCCATGTTCAGCACAAAGCTTGACACAGGGCTCGATCTCATGACCCTGAGATCATAACTTGAGCTCAAATCAGGAGTTGGATGCTTAACTGACTGAGCCACCAGGCGCCCCTGTGGGTCAGGTAATTATATCACTGGATCATTCAGGGAGGACAAAGAGTGTCATGGTGTATATACCCTGCTCATCCTCGTGAGCGGGGGCACTGTCATAATCAGAAGTTACTACCTAGTTATCCAAGCAACCTAATCACTGATCCTTTGGTTTGCAATTTATGTTACTAGTTAATTTTGTAAATATGTGCAAGGCTAGAATTTCAAGAGGTGGTACACGTGCCCCTCCCTCATTGTACGAGTGTGCTATATGAATTTCCCTACTTTTATTCCTCTTGCAGTAGAGATTTTGTAAATTTGAAAATGGGCTAAATACTTATTACCAATTTAGCCTGATTTGTGAAACATTTGCATTTTGTCTGTACTGTATGCATTGTCTTTACCTCTTTATTTTTGTCACTTTTACAAATATTAAGTCTCCACTCCCATCTCTCTGCAATGTGCCACTCTTTTGCATCTGTAATCTCCTATGTCATAACCACCCAATATCTACACATTTAGAGTTAACTATTTTGTCAAGTAAAAATGGCTCTGTAGCATCGTCCCATTTGATTTGGGGGATCCATCTTCATAGATTCCTATTAACCTGTCATGCGTTGAATCAGCGTGGCTGCCACTTGGTAAGGGCAATTCTCCTGAGGCACATGTTCTAAGAACCTAAGCCAATATCACCGATTTTAGGGTTTTTTTTTTTTTTAAGATTTTATTTATTTATTCATGAGAGACACAGAGAGAGAGAGAGAGAGAGAGGCAGAGACACAGGCAGAGGGAGAAGCAGGCTCCATGTGGGGAGCCTGATGCGGGACTCAATCCTGGGACTCCAGGATCACGCCCTGGGCTGAAGGCAGGTGCTAAACTGCTGAGACACCCGGGCTGCCCATATTTAGGTTGTTAAGGTGACTTCTCACTTCTGTGATAAAAAAAAAACTTACTGGCCAACGTTGGCAGTATCTACAGTCATCTGAAGGATCAACTAGACCTAATATCCAAAATAATTAACTCCTATAAATGGCAGTAGATGCTGCCTTTCAGCAAGGAGCTCAACTGGGGTTTTCAATAGGAGAACCTGTATAATCACTCCCATGTGTCTTGGGCTTCTCAAATCATAGTGATTTGTTCCCATAAGTTTCTAAAGAGCAAGAATTCCAGGAGTAGTGACAGGAATTTACAAAGTTTTATATGGTTAATTATTGTAAGCTCCAAAACATCTTAACTCCTTCACATTCCAATAATTAAAGAAATCCATTGATTCAAGGGAAGGGATTTATACTCCGTATTTGATATGGGGAACAGCATACTTACATGGGAGAGAATTGATGGTGGCATCTTTGATTACTAATTTTACCCACTTTGCTTCATCTCCGAGGTCAACTTACTAATACTATTGCTTTTTCTTTACCTTCCTTTCTTTTCTTCCTTCTATTCATGTAAGAGCACGTAGTATGAGGTCTACCCTGTGGATAGAATTTAAAGTATACAATACAGGGACACCTGGGTGGTTCAGTGGTTAAGCACCTGCCTTCAGCCCAGGGCGTGATCCTGGAGTCCTGGGATCGAGTCCCACGTCGGGCTCCCTGCATGGAGCCTGCTTCTCCCTCTGCCTATGTCTCTGCTCTCTCTCTTTCTTTCTCTCTCTCTGTCTCTATGTATCTTTCATGAATAAATAAAATATTTCTAAATAAAGTATAAAATACAGTATTATTAACTATATGCAAAATATTGTACAAAAGATCTCTAGGATTGATTCATTTTGCCTAAGTGAAATTTTAGTTGCAGTTGAACACCAACTACCTACATTCTCCCTCCTTCCAGTCTCTGGTAAGCACCATTTTACTCCTTCTATGAGTTTGACTAATTTAGATATCTCATATGAACGGAATCATGTAGTATTTGTTCTTCTGTGGCTTACTTATTTCACTTAGTATAATATGGCCCACATTCATCCATGTTGTCACATATATCAGATTTCCTTTGTTTCTAAGGCCAGATAATATTCTGTATATATAAACCATATTTTTAATCCATTCATCTGTCAGAGAATGTTGAGATTATCTCTCTTATTTTGGCTGTTGAGAAAAATGCTATAGTGACCATCAAAGTGCATTTATCCTTGGGATCCTGTTGGTAAATATTGTGTCCATATCTTAGCTTCATACCATTTGCTAACACATTTACTCTGATTTTTACTTCATCTTTCAAAAATCTGTATTTGGATTATGGACTATGATCAATTTTACAAGTAGAGTTTGAAATTTGTTGAGTCTTCCTTTTGATCCAGTGCATAGTTACATATTTAAATAGTATGTGGATGTTGGGGGAAAAAGTCTATGTAATGTTTCTTAAATGTAAACTTCTATAGCTACCTTAAAGTACTAGAAGCAATTTATGCTTAAAGATATTAAACTTTCGGTTGTGTTATGACTGATTTAGCTAGTTCTGTTTCACCATTTTTCCCTTTGAATTTGGATTTGACTTATATTTTCCCTCATATGTATTTTTATATAGTTGCATTTATCATTTTCTGAAAATTTTATGATTTTCTAGATTTTGAGTCAAAGAAAGAACTTTCCCATTAAAAATTTATGAATAATGTGGCAATATTGTATAGTATTTATGCTTTTATATTTGACTTTGGTGAAGTTTGGAGATGGTGGTTGTTGTTTTTGAGATATTTTTTCACCTTGAAAATCCCTGTATCCATTACCTGCTATTCCCATCTCCATCCCCAGTATTTTGCAACCAATAATCTACTTCTTGTTTCCAAAGATTTGTTTATTCTAGATGTTTCATTTAAATTGAATCATACAGTTTATGGCCTTTTTCACTTAGCATAATGTTCTCAAGGTTATCCGTGTTGTACCATATAACTCTACTAATTCCAATCTGTGGTCTTCCTAGAATAGTTTGTATGGATTTTTCACCCCAAGGCCATACTTTATGGCTCCTTTACATTTCCATATATGTTGTTTTGTTAGAAAATAATATTTTAAATAATATTATGTGACAATTCTAGAAAACAGGTTCTACTCCATCCTCAGATTTTTTGTTTTATTCTGGAGCTGTTTGCTGCTGATGTTTTTGCTTGCTTATATAATATTTTTATGAAACAATCCTGAAAATTCTGTTTTCTTTGTCATTTATAGCCACTGACATCTCTTGAGTCAGCTTAGTGGTCAGCTAATGAAAGGACAGAGATTCCTAAAATGCCTGGAATCAATAACTTTTCCTTATTTTGCTGAGCGTCATTGTGCACATTGTGTTATGTCTTCAACACTCAGCGAGGCAGATTACAACTCTGCCTTAGCCTTCACTTCCTGCTTGTATAGACTCTCAAGGCTAGCCAGGGTGTAGGGCCTTCCCAGTTATTTTCTGAACATACATGCAGCCCTGGGCATTAGAACAGCCTTGTGCAAGACCCAAATTATCCAAAAATATTGAAATACTGGTGATTTTCATATTTCTCTATGGTTATTTTATCCTTCAAGTTTTTGTTTTAGACTTTTTGGTTAGGCTGTTGCTTGCCCCAATTCTTATCTACTGTCTCAGGAAGCAAATATGGTGTTAACTGTTTTTTGTTTTTTGTTTTGTTTTGTTTTTGTTTTTAATACCCAACTGGGTTAACTCTATATCAGAATAAATAAAGACAGTGCTGGAAGTGAGGTCTACCAGGGAATTACCAGACAGGTTAAATAATGGAGGCTCTTCAATCATGTTCTGCTTCAGCCAGGGGCTGTGAGGCTGCTAGTCTTCACTATAATTGTAGGCTGTTGGGTTTCAAGGCTACCATGGAGCTAAAATGTAGGATGGCATAGGACAAATGAAAATGCACAAGACTTTTTTTTTTTAACAAGATTTATTCCCTTCTTGAATAAAACTACCTAGATGATTGTAATGTTTGCTTAATTTCCAGAGTACAGTGTTGATTCTGACAGTTTTTGCCAGAGTTCTCATTGCTTTTATGAAACAGTTTTTTCATAGGTCCTACTCCGCCATTTTTGTTATTATTTATTTATTTATTTATTTATTTATTTCCAGATTTAATATGTTTTTTATTGATTTTATTGAAGATGTCCACCCAGCACAACATGCTCAATATGCCCCCAAATACACATTTATAATTGTTTATGTCACTGATATGTAGCAATAATTCTAATTTCTATGTGTCACAGTTAGGGATACTTGAAGTCTTCTGTGAACTTTCACTTTAGCCTTTGTTTTTTTCTTACTATGGGTAGAAATCCTGGACTCAATACATTACAATAATTATGTCTTTATTGCCTCCATTCTTTTATTTTAAGTTTCTATTTAAATTCCAGTTAGTTAACATACATTGTAATATTAATTTCACATATACAACTTATTAATTCATCACTTACATACAATACAGAGTACTCATCACAAGTACATTCCTTACTCCCCATCACCTATTTCACCCATCCCCTTACCCACCTCACCTCTGGTAACCATCAGTTTATTCTCTATAGTTAAGAGTTTGTTTCTTATTTGCCTCTCTCACCCCCTTTTCCCTTTTTTTCATTTGTTTTGTTTTTTATTTATTTATTTATTTATTTATTTATTATTATTTTTTTTTTTGTTGAGATATTAGCTTTATTGCAGTGGTCTGGAACTGAATCTGCAGTATCTTTGAGGTATGCCTGTATAGTTAATTGATTTTTATTTTTTATTTTTTTTTTTTATTGGTGTTCAATTTACTAACATACAGAATAAATTCCCCGTATGTCTGAAATGGTATTTGTCTTTCTCTGACTAATTTTGCTTAGCATAATACTCTCTAGCTTCATCCATGTCATTGGAAGTGGCAAGATTTCATTCTTTTCTAATATTGAATAATATTCCATTATATATGTAATGGAAATATATATATATACCACATCTTCCTTATTCATTTGTCAGTTAATGGACACTTGGTCTGTTTCCAAAATTTGGCTATTGTAGATAATACTACTATAAACATCAAGGTGCACATATCCTTTGAATTTGCATTTTTGTATTCTTTGGGTGAATACCTAATAGTGCAATTGCTGGATGTAGGGTAGTTCCTATTTTTTAACTGAATAATTTGGGGTTTGGGGGGAGGTTAGTTTTATAAGTTTTTTATATATTTTGAATATTAATCCTAAATGATGAAGTCCCAATAGTTTATTTTTGCTTTTCTTTCCTTTACCTCAGGAGACATATCTAGAAAGAAGTTGCTACAGCCAGTGTCAAAGAAGTCACTACCGTTGTTCTCCTGTAAGATTTTTATGGTTTCAGGTCTCATATTTAGGTCTTTAATTCATTTTGAATTTATTTTTGTGTTTGGTGTGGGAGAGTGTCCCACTTTAATTCTTTTACACGTTGCTGTCCAGTTTATTCAAGGAACAAAACAGCAATGTCCACTCTCACCAACAAATCTCCTAAAAAAAGAAAGCAAGTGGTAAAAAAAAAGCAAAATTAAATAATGAATGCTAAGTCAAACAAATGAATTACCAAGCAAACATGCTTCATATATTAAATGTATAATAAATTCAATATAAATAAATTAAATATAAAATGCACAGTCATTTCAAACACTTAAGGCATATTTTTTGTATAAATGTATTAAAATAGGGCAGCCCTGGTGGTTCAGCAGTTTAGTGTAGCCTTCAGCCCAGGTCATGATCCTGGAGACCCAGGACCGAGTCCCAGGTCTGGCTCCCTGAATGGAGTCTGCTTCTCTCTCTGCCTGTGTCTCTGCCTCTCTTTCTCTCTCTGTGTCTCTCATGAATAAATAAATAAAATCTTTTAAAAAGTATTAAAATAATCTCAATTCACTTTAAAAATAAAAATTGACATGAAATATTTCCTGCTTATAATGCCATATTATTTGTAAATAGGAATAAGCTATGTATAATGTACCTAATTGTGTTAAACATATATTTTTCCTGTCCTATTTCTTGGTTTTGGACTGTGAAATAAAAAAATACCATCATTCCTGTAATCTATATATCTATCATCTATATTTAGATGCATGCCAGGTGCGGGGTGTGTTTGTGTGTGTGTGTGTGTGTGTGTGCGCAAATCGAAAGCAAATACATTCAGATGTAATAAACACTTTAAGAAATTGATAATTCTTTGCAACTTATGAGACCTACAAAACGTATTGGAAAATAATCCACAAAGGCTTCAGTTTCATTAAAACTATAGTAACAGCATATGTACTGACTGTGTGTAAATTTGCATGGATTTGTCAAAATCAGTACCTATTTTTTGTTTACACCAATAGAGAGTGATAAAATAAAATAAACATATTACTATTTGCATATATTATTGCACTAACCAATGCAAATGCATGTGTAAGAAAACATTCTAAGTTTGGATATTTACAGTCAGGCAAGGAAAACATGGTAGAAATTCAGAGTGATATGCAGTGTTTTGAGATACCTATTATAAAGTATTTCGGGATCTGAAAATGCTTTTTTAGTAATTCGATTCAGAATCCACATTAAATATATGCTTCCCACTATGGGCTCTAATTCTAAAAATAGTTTTGATAAATTCAAGGTATCAAGGGAAACATGTACAAAATGAAGATGGTGAAGTTATTAATATTTATAGGAGGCATTCTATCACTTTTGCCAAGCTGAAGCAGTGCCATGTTTAGTTGTTGTAATAATAAATGTTCCATGAAATAGAGCTATATTACTGTGAGCCGGGATGCTCTAGCTGCCTTCAACACAGCCATTGACCTCTATGCTTAAAGATTTCTTCCTCCCACATCACACATTTTCTGTGAAGGTAATCCAGAATTAGACTATCCAAACTTAAAACAAAACAATACAAAACAAAAACCAAAAAAACAAGCAAATAAATACAGTCTAGGAGAGAAACTTCCTAGGATAAAATTTAAAGGCAAAGAACAAAACAAATGTTTTTAAAGTATTCAAAAGTAACATAGAAGGGGCGTGAGGGCTGTGGTCATGCATCTTTTATTTATCTTCTTGGACTCAATGCAGTTTATATGCATTTGCTATTAATACACGACTATTGTTTGCAAGTACATGCAATTTGGATTAATTCCTTAGACTACTACTAGTAAAATATCTTTTTATATTTCATCTAATAATATCCATAAAATATTATTTGATTCTCATTAAGAATAGTAAGACCAGTTCAGAAATTGGCTTCGGGATGACAAAATACTGCTTTATTCTTAGATTTAAAAAATTATGTAGCCTTTGCTAAGATGCCTATTTGTGATATATTCTTTTCCATACTATTCTATTCTTCCTCTCAGTGACTGAACTTCAATAACATCTAAGTCAGCATTAGTATTTTATAAATGAGGAATTTTTGTTTTAAAGTTTAATTATGTAGCTTGAAAAACAATTTATGTTTGCAAATTATGATTTGGCACAATTAAACATAAATGCAAGCAGATGGTAAAATGTAGTAATTTAAATTTTCTTGTTATTATTTTGTTTTTAAATTTTGGATGTTAATGGAAGGTTTTGATAGTTTAATTTCAATAGTTCCCACCATTTAAAAATATATCGCATTTTTTTTTTAATATATAGCATTTTAAGTATATTAAGAGGGTTCTCCAAATGGCATGCATTGGTCAAATATTTGACACAAGATCTTCCAAAGCTACACTAACAATTATTTAAAAAATAAACCTTTCTGTAATTTAGATACGTTAGAAAGGTCTACATTTATAGTAATTCATGGGTAGAGTATATTTACAAATATTTCTGAAAAATACACTCTGAACAGCCTGACCTACATTCTCAATTGCATGAAGATAAGAGGAATATGCAAGATGAAATTCAGAAGAATGAAATAACCTGCCGGATTAATGGAGTAGATCGCGACACAGGGTCTCCAAAAAGAGGCAAAAGCCCTAGACCCTAAGCTTGTGTCACCCAGGGTCCTAATGATCCAGCACCATTGTTCTTCAGATTATCAGAACAGACACGAGTGGCCTCAAGTACTGCCACAGCTTCTGCTACAACCTGCACATTTGTGTCCTCTCAAAATCCTGTGTCAAAATCACAACCCCCTCTCCCCCATGACCGCTTTTAGAGATGAGACCTCTAAGGAGGTATTGAAGGTTAAATGAGGTCATAAGAGTGGGGTTCTTATCTGACAGGATTGGTGTTTTTAAAACAAACATCAGAAAGCCCATCTGTGGGAGGTGTCAGCATAGGTGCAGATGAAGGTTCCCACGAGATCCAGGGAAGGGGGGGGGGGCATCTGCATGCCAGGGAGGGAGCACTTATCAGGAGTACAATCAGCTCTCATCTTCAGGTGGAACTTCCAGCCTCCAGGCTTGGGAGAAAATACATTTCAGATGGTGGAGACCCCCAGTCTGTAGTAGGTTGTATGGCAGCCCAAGCAGACCAGTATGTCTTCCAAGTAAAATTTAAGACAAGGGTTAGGCAATGGAAGCCAGAGGAAGTAGGTGTTGTTAAGGAATATTCAGCTCTATTTCCTCAAGTCAAAGAGGAAATCAAGAAGGTGTGCTCACTTGCATATGTGGAAAAGTAAAAACATATGGCACCTAATAATAATAATAATACAAATGGCACTAAAAACGTAAAACATGATACAGCACTAAAGCAAAAAGGAATATAATATGAAGAGAAAAATCCACTTCCATTCCAGAGCCAAGGATATCAAGATAATCTCTGGTTGACACATACTAGTCATTGAGGCATGGGACACAAAAGAGCATAGAGGACTGTATCTTAGCTCTTAAAACATCTTCTTGAATGTGACAAATAGTTACATGACTGACTGACTGAATGAGCAACAGTAATATGAGCTAGATGGCAGGAAACTGATCACTTCCAAAGGCTGTGGCTTGCTCAACTACTGAGTAGGCGAAGCCGAGACTCCCTGCATCTTCTGATTCCAAGGCAAGTGCTTGCTAGCAGTATCTACTTTATTAATCTGTAACTATTTTGTTACCCCCAATTTAGGAGCATTTGTGATCCCCACCCCCCCCAAAAAAAAGTATGCTGTCCTTGCACTGGAGAAGGGAGAGGCGCTAGTTATGCTGCTTCCATTAGACAGTCCTTCCAAAGGCTTTCCTCCAGCGCCATTACCAAATCCAGAAAACCCTCCTCCTCCAGAAGGTACAAACCTTTAACACCTTTAAAGGCCCCTCCACTATCAGATTCAAATCCAACATTTCTACGCTTTGCTTTCTTTATGGCTCTATTCTTCAAGACTTCCTCACTGGCCACTGAGAATGTTCCCGCCTCTTCTGCTTCATCTTCTTGATCCCAATCCCTATCTGGCAATTCCTTCTCAGCAATTCTTTTGGCCATATTTTCAAATCTGCCGGGCGCCGGCATTGTTGTGCTCACAATTAATTTGCTCCACCACGTCAAAAGTCCAGACCAGATGTCTAGGGATTTGGGGCATGTAGCCTCAAACTCCTGCCATTACATCCCTTCAAGGGCTCTGCATATAATAAAATCATTGCCCGTGTCTTTTTTACAGTTTTGCTGTAGCTTTTTTTTTTTTAAGTTTTAGTTTTTGAATTTTGTCACCATCCTCACATTTGCAGTAGTTTGGTGCTATAGTTGATTCATATTGCCATGTTATATTAGATTTTTCTTCTATTTAGACTATGTTAGAGCACTTCTTTTTTTTTGCTGCAAGTTTTGATTTTCATAGTCTATGTTATTTCATTACCTTTGAATGGATATGAGGTTTGGTTTAGACGTGTTTCTGTTTTCTCTTTTTATATTCATGATTATTTGTTTTCAGAGACCTACAATATAAGGTAATCGTATGGGGAGAAGGAATAAAAGAGGTTTATTTGGTTTCTTAGTTCAAGATTGTTTTCATCAGTTGCCACATTAAAACACAGTTTCCATAACAAACTACATGTTGTGTTTGAGGAGGAGAGTCTGTCTTCCACTGATTTATTGATACTAACTTCTTTTCAAGTTCCTGCCTGGAAACACTTTTAGTCTTTTTTTTTCCCCCCTAGCTTCACTAAGTTTCCAAAGGATACCTTCTCTTCTCAAATTTTGTTCAACCCCAGAAACAAATATTTCCCAACATTCACATTTTATTCTCTGGTTTTCCACCTTTCTTCCTTTCAACATGGCAACGGCCAGTTCTCTTATGCACCAGGTCTCAAAATTACTTTCAGAAGCTCCACACTGAGGGTTTGGGACTCTCCTTCTAGGGGTGATGAGAACAGAGAATGTAATTTACTCTTTTATAGACTTGGCAGGCTCTCAGCAAAGGGGAACTTCCTGTGCATGGTACTTAGGAAAACGCAATGTGAAATTATAGGGGTAGAGAATATAATTGGTGACAGTTTTATGATTCAAAGAGAGAGCTCCAATTATTGGCAGGATTAGGATGTGATTTTAAAGGTGATGAGATTTCTGGTTACCTTAATAAAGGTCTCGTATTTAGAATTTTAAAAAAGTTAATAGGGATGTATAGCCACATAACTAAGTGCCAAGCAATACCTTTGAATCACTTAGAATTCAACCTGAAAAATGTAACCAGGAAGATAATGGACATGAACTTATTGGAAACACGGTATAACACGCAGCCTACTGGTACTGAGACTACCTGGTGTGAAAGTGAAAGTGGGATTCTCCATTACTGCAAATCCTTATCAAGTAGCTGAAAGGAGATGGCAGTGTGACCTGCTTTACTGAAAGTTAGATTATGAAAGGTGACCTCATAACTTTCTTCAAAGTCTAGAGTTAGTGATTTGTAAGAGGAGAACCTTTTGTAAATGTAACTATTTCTCCTTGGAAAATCTCTCTATGCACTGTATATCTCTCTGTCATCTCTATCTATCATCTATCATCTATCTATCATCTATATAATTGTCCTAAAATAAATTTTAAGCCTCCAGTATATCAGTGAAAACATCAAGAATTAATATATTTATGTATGTTTGCAATAAACAGTTATGACAATGAACACGTAGAGACACCAGTCATGATCTGAAAGAGCACTATATTTGTTTTGATAACTATTTAATTAATCCTTGATAATTTTCTTCCTCCAGGAACCTGAAACACTTCCTTGGTAAAGTGGAAATAATAATATGCAACATCCTTATAGGAGAGGATCTATAATTACGTTTCTGCTCTTTTCCATGAGTTTGGTGTATACTTTTTGCTTTAACAGGTATATTTTGTTAAGTTTCTTCTATATTTGGATAATACAGATAAAATAGTGCACAGATAAAAAAAACATAGTAATTTAAACAATGTTTTTAGAGAAAATGAACATTATGAATAGAGAAAGACGAAACATCAGATCAATATTCTGTTTCCTGATGGACTTATATTGCTAATTTGAAGAATAGAATGGATATCAGAGCTCCCTTGTATGTCTTTGTACAGTGAAATATTAGAGTCACACTAAAAACAGAATTCTGTTATTTTGGATAAATAATTTTTAAAAGATTTTTAAAAATCTACCCTGATATAGTACAGGGCTTTATAGACACACTTGGTGGCAAAATCATCTCTAAAAGGAAATCCACTGCTAGGAGTAACAAAATAAGACAAAATGACATGTATTTCATAATTGCAGGTATATATGGGTTGGAAGTAATTTTAATACCTGGGTTTTTTGTATTATTTTTAATGCCAGATTAAGAATTTGTGCACACCCAGAAGTTCTTTCTATAATGGAAAAATAAAGTCCAACTGAATGGCTAAATTACTTTGCTGGGAGTTAATTTTCTTCTTACATTTTTAACCAACATCTTGTATCCCAAATTACTCAGTGGAAAAGTAAATTGATGGCATGAAATTAATTTCCACTTTTTTTAATCTACATGGATATAAATCACTGCAACTTGGGGGAGGTTGAAAAATGACTGTATTAACAAAACTTCATGTTCAACAGACAAATAAACATCCTCACAAATCCAAATCACCACTGTGTATTTACCCATCATTAGCCATAATCTACTTGAGATGATGATGATAAATGAACCAAGAAACTGGATCCCCAAACAGTACCTATTTAATGATAACAAACAACCCAAAACACAGAAAGACTCACCTTCCATGAAATTGGTGTCTAGCCTGATGGGGACCTAACTCAATCTCTGGTGTCACAGGTTTCTGTTATCAAGAGCGCTCTTCCCATAATCTCACAGCTTTGCTTCCATTTGAATACTAATATTTTCATTAATGTAGTTGATGTTGATACACAATGATAAACTTTCTCAAGGTAAATCCACTAACTCTTATATTTAGATGGATAGGTGAAAGGTAGATATAGATAGATGATAGATAATGATGATAGATTGGTAGATCGATAGATGATAAATAGACTGACCCACCATAAGGAAATATTTAAGATGTTTTTAGTTTTTCATAAAAAAACTGGTACTTTGGCAATTTTAACAATATTTCCAAAGTTCTCAAAGGTTCTCTCTTCAATCTTCTAAGCTATAGCTGTAAGATTAAGCTTGAACAATTTTATGTTTTATGCTATGACTTTCAAGACCTAAGATGAAGTCTTTTGGGACACTAGGTATCCAAATAACAAGTGCCCTTTGCTTTGTGACTCTGGTAAATTCATGTTATCATAGTTCATAGTTATGAGGTCTAAACTCAAGAGTGAGGAGGTGGGGCTTAAATTGTCTTTCCAGCGTCTCACGGTCACCCTTTCACTCTTTCTGTCTGTAGGCACAAACCTGCCCATTTACACCAACATAGAACTCAATTCTGCTGATTCTATGGAATGGGTTGATTAGATTAACATCTGACCTATTTTTAAATCTTGACATATTTTCTCTGGATGTTGATTATACTGTTTTTATTGCTATAAATTATTTTATCAACCTTGGCCTTTCTTTTTCCTTATCAAGAATTTATGAGTACCTCTTAATCACATCAGCAAGGTAAAGAACCAATCATCACAATAAAGTCAATCTATTCTCCTTATACGACTTGAATTTAGGGAGAGATTCTCTTATGAGATATTTCTGAGACTTCTTTGTATATTATTATTAGAGATGCATCTCAATGTTTTTTTCTTAATAGCTGTTGTTAAAATTAAAAAAAAAATAAGCAGAAATAACTCAGATCAAAATGGAACTACGAAAACAAAATCTATCCAGGAAAATAAATTCAAAAGATAAACAACAAACTGTTAATTGCACTTCTATCACAGACAAATCCTGCTGTCCCTACATCTAGAAGACAAATTCAGATGAAGGAAAAATGGCAATTCTATTAACCTATGACCAAGTGAATTGAAGAGTACAAATGATATATGCTATAGGAGTTTAAATAGACACACTTCATACTGTCTGGTTAATATAGAATAGAAATTGGAACCGGAGCTTAATCTTGGGATCAAAAAGTGAATTTTACTGTTGCGTGTGAGAAAGAAAAGTAGACGGGTGTGGAAGAGAATTGCAGACAGACAAAGATATTACAGAGATTAGTATTAGTATTAGTGATGAGTCTTCTAGGTAAGAACTGAAAACGTTAAGACATGATCAAATTTTCCTACAAGGGTGGATAGAACATGATTTTCTAAAGGATTCGTAGAAAGTATTAGAATGGCAGCTGTATTTGTTTTCTATTGGTGCTATAATAAATTACTGCCGACCCAGTGGCTTAGAACAATAGAAGTGTATCCTGTTACACTTCCAGAGGTCAGAAGTCTGACATGTATTTCATTGGCTACGATCAAGGGGACTGTGAGAGCTGCACATCACCTGGAGACTTCAGTTCCCTCAGGCTGGCGTCTTGAAAATGTTGCTCCTACAGGTTGTAGAAGGTCTTGGTGGATTTGTGTCCATTGCTGATTTTTCCTTCCCCTAGTGCCCGTGAGTGTCCGGGCATGCCCTCACACCACAGATTTGGATGAGACAACCTCCTCAATTAAGCCTTTTAATCCTTAGGAGAGTTCGGAGAGAAGGCTGTGGGTGCACTTTGGGCAGAGGTTGTGATTCCAGGACCCAGACCATCCCCTGCAAGGAAGTTGTTTTTAGGACTTAGTCGGACCTTCCCTGTGAGTATCTGGTGATATTTGTCAAGCAAAAGCCTGCAAAGGGAGTAAATTCTAGCATGCCTGATACCCCCCTTGGTTTTATTTTATTTTTTATTTTGTTTTTTTCCCCCTTGGTTTTACACTCTCACTAGCCTATACTTAGCTTTAAGAAACTGTTAAAATATTCTAGCTTATTCTTATTTATAAATCATTTGGTGATTTCTGTCCCAGGTAAGCAAATACTCAGCCCCAGTTTCTCCCTACAGCTTTCTGTGTCGCTCAATATTTCTGAGTAGTTTTTTGCCCTGTGACCTCAGTTCCCTGATAGTTTCAAGAAAAGTCATTATGTGCAGTTTGTCCAACTATTCTCTTGTGGCAGGTAGAAGACTGGCCTCTTTCCAGTTTTCTGTATCTCTTTATTAGATATAGTGGCATTGAGTGACTCTTCAGTAAGCTTTCATGATTTATATCCTTTAAAGAATTTGTCCATTATCTAAATTTTTAAATGTATTGCCATAGGTTTGTTCATAATATCCTATTATTTATTAATCTGTAGAATCAGCAATAATGTCACCTTGCCATTTCCAATATTGGAAATTTCTGTTCTCTTTCTTTTTTTTCTCCCTCATCAATCCAACTATAAGTTCATAACTATTGTTGATTCTGTCCAGAACCCACTACGGATTACATCAATTTTCTTTATTGCTTTGTTATGTTTTCCGTCTCATTAATGTATGCTCTCACTTTTATTGTTTCCTTTGTTTACTTTTAGTTTAAAATGCTCTTCTTCTTTTTTTTTTTTTTTTTCAAAATGCTCTTCTTTTTCTAGTTGCTTATGGTAGAATCTGAAGTCAATGATTTAAAACATTTCTTCTTAATCTATGTAGTTACTACTGGAAATGTCTCATCTTTATAGCTACATTCTACAAACTGAAATGGTGTGCTATGTTTCTCCAGAAAAAAAATTCTTTCTAATTTCCCCCTTGATTGTTTCTTTGATTCACATTATTTTGAAGTACAGGATTAAGTTTACATGTATTTGGATATTTTTCAGGTCATCGATTTAATGATTTCTAGTTTAATTCTAATGTCTTTGGAGAATATCCTATTTAATACTAGAATCCTTTTACATTTATTGAAATTTTTATTAATTATAATAAGATCCATCTTGATAAATATATTTTGTACATTTACAATATGTATACTACTGTCCTTGTATGGTGTATATTTTAAGTGTCAGTTGAGTCAACTTCTTGGATAATCTTCAAGTTTTTCACATTTTAAAACTTTCACTTTTTAAAATAGCAAGAAAATGTCATTGAAATCTGATTATCACAGATCTGCCTATTTTTTCTTGCAGTTTTATTGGTTTTTGCTTTATATGTTTTGCAGCTCTGATACTAAGTACATGGGTGCTTAGAATCCTTGTGCCATTTTACTGGATTGACCCCTTTAGCATTATGAAATGACCCTGGTAATATTTTTGCTCAAAAACCTACATCACAAAACTAATTTAGTCACTAATGTTTTTGATTAGGATGAGCACAGGATAGTGTTTTAAGTTATTTTTATTTCAACTTGCTTGTGTATTTATTTTTTAAAGTAGATTGCTTCTAAACAGGGCTGAGATTTTTACCTTACTTATGTTTGGTCTAGTGGGGTAAATGTAGGAGCTAAAAGCAGAGTAACTGCCACTGAAATAATTTTATAAGCTAACAAGTTGGTCTGCCATTGTTCCATGAATTCCAACAGAGGACATGAGTCAGCTAAGTCAGAGAGAAATGACTTTAATACAACAGCAACAATAGCATCAACATGTTGCCCTGGTTTCCTGAGCACCAAAACTCATAGGGTGACTCAGAGGGACAGGAGACCCTCACAGGTCCACTAGAACAGGCACTGTTCTTTTATGTTGTCTTAGTCTATTCAGACTACTACAGCAAAGACCACAACTGGGTTGCCTGTAAATAACAGCAATTGATTTTTCAAGGTCTTGGAGGCTGAAAAGTATAAAATCATGGTGCCAGCAGTCTCATTCTGATGAGGGCCTTCTTTCTGGTTCATAGCCAGCACCTTCTCCCTATATCCTCACATGATGGAACAGATTAGGAGACTGTATGGGGTCTCCTTTACAAGGACATCAATCTTGTTCATGATGCCTCCACCCTCATGAACAAATTTCCTTCCAAAATGTCTACCTATCAATACTATTTCAATGGGCATTAGAATTTCAACATACAAATTTTGGGAAGATATTAAGATCATAGTACATCTTTATTCTCATAAGAAAATATGAATTAAGTACAACATAGGGAACATAGTCAATAACATTATAATAATGGAGGATGACAGATGGTAACTCCACTTATGATGAGCATTGTGTGACGTATGAAACTGTTAAATCACTATGGCGTACACCTGAAACTAATATAATATTGTAGGTCAACCAAACTTCAATTAAGATTTGAAGAAAACATTAATTTAAAACAAGAAAATTTGACCTCTCAGCTATGTAATTATATGGCATTTTATGGAAATATTTAAAGCAAATATTTATGTGAATTCATGTTTTTCTGTTTCATTTTTTTTTTTTTAGGATTTTATTTATTTATTCATAAGAGACACAAACAGAGAGAGAGGCAGAGAACAGGCAGAGGGAGAAGGAGGCTCCATGCAGGGAGCCCGATGTGGGACTCAATCCCAGGACTCCAGGATCACACCCTGGGCTGAAGGTGGTGCTAAACCTCTGAGCCACCCAGGGATCCCCTTTCTGTTTCATTCCTGTAGAAAAGTAATAAATTAAAAATTAGTCATTTTGAGAATGATTCAGGAAATATCACTGATATGGAAAAATCATATTTTAAAGGATAGAAGCCATTTAAACATCTTATATCTTCATTTTTCCTTTGAGTATAAACATTGATTTTGATTTATTTGTATTTCTAGATCTGACTATTTTCTTTTCCTCATTCCATTTTTTTCTCATTCCATTTATTTCTGAGTAGTTAAGATTTTTCTCATTAAAAGTAAGCCCATTGTAGTTTCAACTTTGGCTAGTTCTATTACAATGAGAAAAAAATGTTATAAAATCAGTCAATCATGGTTCTGGAGGGGTTTTTGAGTGAAACCATACTAAGTTTATAAAAGTAATATTAATAGAAACCTAAACTCAAAATGGTTCTAAAGAAAAATATTCTCTCTGGGATGCCTGGGTGGCTTAGTGGTTGAGCATCTGCCTTCAGCTCAGTGTGTGATCCCAGAGTCCTGGGATTGAGTCCCACATCAGGCTCCCTGCATGGAGTCTGCTTCTCCCTTTGCCTGTGTCTCTGTCTCTCTCTCTCTGTGTCATTCACGAATAAATAAATAAAATATTAAAAAATAAGAAAGATATTCTTTCTCTCAAGGAAAATAGAATTTATAAAATTCTAAATCAAATTAAGTTTTAGGGTTCTGTTGGAAGAGGAAATCCATATGATTACTTTTATTATAATTTCAAAATGTTGTTAACACTTTTGAGGGTATTTTAAAAATAAAATGCACATATCAGCATTTCCAAGGACAGAATAATTTCATATTGTCTTTCTTTTCCTATGCATATTACCAGAGTAATATTTTCACATCTTAAGATTGTAACATACAATATATTAACTATTCTTTCATCTGATTTGTCGTATTAAATTATATTTAGTATAGAATTTTAAGATTTCTTATTTACCAAAAAGAAAGAAAGAAAGAAAGAAAGAAAGAAAGAAAGAAAGAAAGAAGAAAGAAAGAAAGAAAAGAAGAAAGAGAAAATGCAAAAGAGAAAGCAAATGAGTAAAATAAAGAAAAACTGGAATGGAGGGAAGATGGGAAAAAGTAAGAAAAGGAGTTAAAAAAGAAGAAATGATGGATAAAGATTTTAAAAAGGCTAGACAAAAGAGAGTAAGAAAGAAACCCCACTCACCTAAGATTGAGGGGTGGAAAATAATTCATAGCTCATGAAATGTACATTTAAAAAGTACAGATAAAAACAAAGACTGCTTTATGAATTTTATATGGAAAGTCAAAGTCCTAACTATAAAATATAAAAGAATACACAGGACACTTCAAGTTTAAATGTGTCACTCTTGTCTCTCATTACAAAAGTTAAAATTCATTATATTAAAATTCAAATAAGTAGTCGTTCCTTCTGTATTATCAGTTGACTATGACAAAGAGTTCTACACGTAAGCAACATTTTTTTTCCTCTTGTTTCAGGTATGGATAGCCCCTTCAGTATCCTGTATTTATTCAAGGGAAGTCTTTTGTATGGTATTACTCCTTACAAAGCTTCCTACCTCGATTCCAGTTCTCCAAAGAATAATTTTCTGTGAACAGATCAGTGTCTAGGCAATAATTAATCTTAATCAAACAAAGAAGAAATATGTTGAGGCAGCCTAGGAATAATTAATTTATCTTCAGGGATTAAAAAAAAACTATGATGAAGAGACCACATTACAAGAAAGCCTCGACTTGTCAAAGGCAGAAAAGCTGATCTTTAAGTACAGAGAATCTTTTCCATTTTTGCATTCACTAGTACACTTAATTAATATTTTGCATGAATTTGTTCAAATTAGTCCACCAGGGAGTTGGGTCTCATCTGGAATATAATAAAGCCAAGTAGAGATACTGACCTAAGGTCAGTTAGCAGTTAATCAAATGGGCATCCAAGCTATTAATTTTCTTTTAGACTTGGAAATAAAAGAACATTGATAAAAGGAAATATAATTTAATTAATTATATTAAATGAACTCTTTGTATAAATAGAATGTTTTCCAAAAACATTTTTTTGTTTTTTTTCCAAAATCCTACAAATATCTTTAATAAGTATTTTTTGTAAAACTTACTCCTGCTTCAAATGTCAGTGAAAATATTATAAAACATGGGTGAAGGATTCATTTATATTTTACTTTTATAATGTTTTACAGTAATATTTATAGTTACATAATTCAATTTGTTATTTTAATGGCTTAACTAGTTGAAATTAAAATATCAGAAAGTGGGATCCCTGGGTGGCTCAGTGGTTGAGCTTCTGCCTTCAGCCCAGGGCGTGATCCTGGGGACCCAGGATCGAGTCCCACATCGGGCTCCCTGCATGGAGCCTGATTTTCCCTCTGCCTGTGTCTCTGCCTCTCCCTGTGTGTCTCATGAATAAGTAAATAAAATCTTAAAAAAAAAAAAAAGAATAGCAGAAAGCATTGCCTTTCAAACAGGACTTCCAAATCCAATGTCATCACTGCCTGTCATTAGCCATATAATCTTGATTATGTTATTTAAATTCTTTTACCTGATTTATTTTCCTAATTGATAAAATGAAAGTCACGAGATAACTTACATAACTAACATAGGGAGATCACATTAGGAGAAGGAAAATTACAGAGCAAGTTTCCAGCAACTGTTAGTTTCTTTTAATATCATAATTATCGTCGTATTCAGTAAACGGCACTGAGCTGTTGTCTAAGATAACCATGCAGCAAATGAGAATGAAAATATCAATCAGTATTCTAAAATTTTTTAAAAACCCACTGTTTTTAGATAAGCTTTTGTATGAATTGGGAGTTATAGATAAATAAAACCCAGGAAAAATGGAAGTTAAATTATTACTTATACTATGTGATAGAACATAAATTGGAAAACTATGTGAAAAAAACTATTTTCTGAAAAGTCAAGATATCATGGGTTCTTTACATTCATTGCATGAATTTGAATTTGAAGTATGTTATAAATTCACTCAAGTAATGCAGTCATCACTTGGTGGGGAATTTGACATCATGGATCTTTCAACCAGAATGCCTCAAGGAAACTTTTCATATAGAGTTAGTGAATTCAAAATATTGTTCCTCATCAATCATGGATTGACACCTTTCTTGGGAATCAGCAAATTTGTAAGTTGGATATTCAAGTTAGTGACTTATATTCTATCTTCTTCGCTCTAAACTTTTATATACCCAGAAAATAAAACACCTCTGATTTTGTGTGTTAGTGTGTGTGCACGCACATGCCTTGCACTTAAACTTATTTTGCGTTTGATCTTTGACTTTTGCAATTCCCTAGAGCAGAGGTGGAGGAAAAAAAAATGAAAATGATTTCCTCTATGACCTCTCAGATATAGAGATAAAGTTCTCAAAATAGTGGGCTCCGTCCTTATAGATAAAAGAAGCTGCAAAATTGCTAAACACGCCTTAGAAACAAACATGCAAATACAGCAAAAGTAGCAAAATCTATAGAGGATTAGCACTGTTCTTTTACTTTATCATTTCTATTTTTTTTTTATTTTATTTTCAGGAATGCTGTGAAAAGCAACTATTTTTAACTGTTTTCCTTAACACGTGGAATGCTCTAGAACTAATGTAAAGGATGTATGCAAAAAATACACAAAGTGATATTTATAATGATAAAAAAGGGCATTTTGCTTCCCAGCTATCTAAATATTTTATAGCAAGGGGCCTTCTAAGTCTTAGAGGGTCAAATGTATTGGATTTATTATTTCCACTTGAGAGTACTACATTATGAGTATGAACCAAAAAATTGAAAATCCATTTTTCAAAAAGGAAAATGTTAGATTTTGTCTGACTGGAAAAGAATATGGTAGATGATAGCAAGGGCAGAAACTTTTACTTCTCCAATATAACCTACTCTCTTCCACAGAAATTGGATTGTTATGTATAATTACGGGACCAAAGGTCCATAAACAAGGGTTCGTGTACCATTTCTGAATATGAGAATAAAGATGAAACCTCTCCTTTCCCATTCTCCCTTTGAAAAGGGACTGGATTCCATTGTCAGTGAACCAGCTTTGACCCTGCTGGTGAGACTGGCAGGTTTTTATCTCCTCCCTGGGGAGTAACTGTCGGCATATCCAGTCTGCTACTCAGAGGTTTTAGCTTAGCCCCATGACCAACCTTCCTGCACAGTTTCAGAATTCCCCAAATACCTTGAGAAGGAAAATGTCCCTGACTGTGCATCTGGACTGCATCCAGAGCTTTATGCACCCTCTAATAAATCATTTTAGGCTTTTCTAGATGTTCCAAGGCAAGCTGCGACTTACTACAGAAGTTTATTTGATGTTTCAAAAATGCCTTTTTAGATTTTCATATTCCAGTACGTTTCCCATCTTTCCCATCCTCATGAAATGCTGAAGTTTCTTATTGACTTGGGGAATTCTGTGTGAATGATAAATATTAATATTTTTATTTTATAGAAATATCATCTATTTTACTCTAGTATGCACTTTTTCTTAAATGTTGTTACTGTCGTTTCTTATTTTATCAAGGTTGACATTTTAATTTAGTCCGAGTATCAATTGACCGTTTTACCTTTGTTTTCCTGTCCACTTTAACCATATACTTCTTATTCTAATTTCAAAAACATATTTTTTACATTTTGATACCTTTTCAGTTATATATCAGTGCTATATCTTTTCTTTATTGACACATGTGAGGGACCAGGAGATGGGCCTCTGAATCAGGACTGTGCTCTGAATTCCATCACCATGGGTTCATGGAAGCGAGCTTTTCACTGGCTGTTCCCAGCCAAGGATGGAGTATACACGGTACAGGAGCCTGTGTAAGGGGCTGAGTCACAACCCCACTATAGGACCCGTCCAAGACTTGTAAGGGCTCTTGCTATGATATATTTAGGTAGCCAGGAGGCAAAACGTCCTTCGTTTATCATTATAAATATCATTTCAGTTATTTTTGCATATGCCCTTTATACGAGATCTTCAGAACTATTTTTCAAGTTTCATGAAAAGTCTAGGGTCTCGATTATAATTATGTGGGTTTTATGGATCTATCCGATTTCTATTACTATGTCCTGCAGCCAAATGGCAAATTTTTCTCAATATTGGTCACATGCATGTCTTTTTTATTTACAGTCATATATATCTTAAGTATCCTTGCAATTTGAATGTTAGCTGAGTGACATCCATCATCACAGCTACAATTCCTCAGTGTACATTTTATAACGGAGTAAATATATTTATAAATATAAGGGATAAAGCAAATATTTTTTTACAATAAATTAAATGTCTTTAAAGAAAGATAACCAAATACATGTTTAAAGGTTTTTTTTTAAGTGATAAACTAACATGTAAATATATACCATCAGGAGTATTTTTAAAGGTTAAAGATAGAGCACTTTCCTGGTTTCCAATAAAACAATGATTTTTTCCAGGTACCCACTGACTATACTGTCCACTGTTGGATCTGCCAGGATGAGAGTGTAGGCCTAGAGTGAAGATCTCAAATTCTTAGTGTGTTTAGCCTCACTGGATAGACTAAGTAGGTGTGGATCGCCTAGCCCTGCCTATTTCCTTTAAGGAGCAAATCTATTCACTGGGAGAACAGGTTTGTCTTTTCTTCATCATGGTTTCTGTGACCTGGATAGACTTTTCTTCCATATGGGGAAACTTGTTTGTGACCAGCAAAATATGTCCCTGAATTAGTAAGTCGTATTCTGAGATTCAGATAGAAATTCCTATTGAACATCACACAGTTATGTCCCCCTATCTCAACTCTATCATGATAAAATTGACATTTGTCCTGCTATCAATGTTGTTTGTGATGGGGTAGGAACAATTAGGTAGGAAGCATTCTGTTTCCTAAGAAAGGATGGAGATCTTCTTACATTTCTGTAAATAAATGTTTGCCATTTAATTACAATATAGTCATGAACTCGTGTAATTTTAAAAATCATAAAAACTAAATTTGATGTATAAAGTCTACAATTTCAAAATCTTTTGTTCCTAGCAAAGGCTTTCAATCTGTGTTCCAAGCAGATAAAATGAGAAGAAATAAAGAGAAGGGCAAATATCAAAACCCTAGATCCTTGATACTCTTAAGATGATCCAAATATAAACTCCTTAAATACCTTTTTTTTGTATTTTTAGTATTTCTAATATTTTAGCATTTAGTATTTTTAGACATGAATGTTATCGCACAAGAAACTCCACAGAATCCAGGAAGCGTGAGGAGTAGAGGAATAGGTTATGAGGGAATTTGAGGTAACCAATCCACAGTGCCTGATACAAAGTACCTAGGAAATCTGTAAATTTAGTGAAAAAGTGACATAAATGTAGGCTCTCTGAGTCTTAAAATAGAGGAATTTCACAGAGTTCTTCTACTTTTGTTTCTAACCTAGTTTTAATCAATTTTTTTTTTTCCTGGAAATTGCAGATATGAAACCTGATATAAGAATGAGAAAAAAAAAACAGATATAAATGTAAAATCAGGGGCTGAATGCTTCCAACATTTAGGATAGAAATCTGATCATTAGCACAGTAGATAATTTGATTTTAAGGACTTTATATAAGTAATTTTGTTCTGCAATATGTTACATAAGGCACTGTGATAGTCTCTAAGAAGATGTAAAAGTTTAAAATCTACATTTAAATTCCAACACATGCAAATTTAACCTATGCAAATGAGATTATTAGATTAGAGTTAGGAAAAATTTAAATTTCTATTTAACTTTATAAGTCCTATTAAGATAAAGGTTTGGAGGATACCTGCGCTTTGATGTTAGCTCTGAGAACAACCTGTTTGAAATTCAGTGTTGGCTCCTGGGCATGTGTTACAGGAAATTGTGAAGGTAGTAGTTTGATATTTCTTTGCTGCTACCATATATCCTTTTTAATCTATCACTTCCCAATATTGCTTCAGTGTCAATGCTATCATATTCTTGAAGAGAGATGACAAAACTGATTTTCTCTTGGGTAACAATTAGCAGTTGGCATGATCTTGTCAGCAAATAAAAGAAGATTGAACTCACACTTGCTTATAATACAAGGATCTATATTATTTCATGTAATAGGATCCCTAGATATTAGGTAAGCTCCAAATATCCTCAGGTTCAGCCTCTTGCTTGTTTCTCTTGTCTTTTATGTCGTAGCTTCAACCTAAGAGCAAAAGACATTTCTTCAAGTCTTTCCAGGTTTTACATTCAGAGTAAATAATATCTACATAAAGATGACAGGTTCTTTACTCTTGGATTTGTTTCATAGTATAGAATAAAGGACATGTTTTCAAGAAAAACATGCAGAAGACTTGCCCTCGTATCTCATTATTAATCATAACCAGTTATGCCTTTTTTTTTCAATTCAACAAATGATAATAAATATGAGAGTGTCACAATGGTCATAGACCAGTCAGGATATGTTCCTGGAGCTTGATAAAGGATCACCTTCTGTGGTGGAGGGTGGACAGCAGAGCAAAGCCAGCATCTTGCTGGGAAGGGAAGGAATAAAGCAGTACATAAATATTGAGTAGGGAGCAAACTGAGGCAGCTATATAACTTAACAGTGTAGGATTGTTTATTCTTAAAAAAAAAGCAAAAGAGTTTCACAAATTAATAAAGGTAGGAGTTTTGCTATCAATAATAGACATAGGAGGTAATTTTGGATAGATTTTCTGGGACCTTTCACAATACAGTAAGAGGAAAACCTAGTACTTGACCTCAGAGTAAAATAAAGATTTGTTATGGTAAATATCAGTTGTTAGTTCATTTAAATATGTAAACAGAAAATAATATTTCAATACAGTTTTTAATATTTAAAATTGTTTTATAGTCAAAATAGAATTTAACAGAGATTAACATAGATCACATGAATCATCTACATTTTATGTGCTAGACACAATTTTTTTAGCAATCCACAATAATGTTTTGCTCAAACTACAGCACATTATGGACTTCTGTTCAGCAAATTGTTTGATATGCTAGGAAAATAGTTCAAATATAGAAGTTTATTTGTTAATAATATTAACTATTCAGAATTTAACTATAGATATTCCATATGGGAAGTCAAAAATTTACTTGATGAATGCATGAATAACCAATATTATTTACTGATAACTTCCTATACCCAGAAACTTTATTGTCATTTATTTAATACTAGCAACATTGTAAGACTGGTACTATTTACCCCATTTTACAGATGAGATGACAGGTGTCCCTAAAGACAAATATTAGCTGATAGCCCTTTTTATTTGTGGAATGCTTTTATTTGGGTCGATGACTGGCATCAAGAGGAACAAACTAGGTACCTGTATTTTTATAAATGACATAAGCAGTGAAAAGATTATTGAAAAGAGTGATGGTTTGCCATTAAACAGAAGTTTTGCTCAATAGTGAGAGAAACATTGCTCAATTAGTTCACATATACGTGGCGTATTTGGTAGCCTGAGTGAGAAAAAAAGGTGATATAATTTTTTTTTATATTAACATAGTGTAAGTCTTTTAGTCTAGTATAGTAACATATGTATCCTGTCCTGTGGCTGAGGTGGTGATGGCTTCACTCCTTCCACCATCTTGGAATATAAACTGACTTAAGTTATCATGATGGATAGTCTAATTTATTTACACTAAATTTGAACCAACTTCAATCTCTTTAATAGAAATAGGTCATCTCTTGTATATCTTTATATATATATAAAACTATACCATATGTGCTATGCAATATTTTACTGTTGTAACCCAAAGCCAATGCACTAGAAATATTTTATTTTGTTTTTTATTTCACTTTATTAATTTTATTTTTTGTGGAAGTTTCCTGTGATCTATAAAATGCAAAAAAAATCTCATTTGAATAGAGTAAAAGGATTAGTTATTACTCATGCATGGAAAAATTTTTAAGGATTCAGCTGTGTCAGTGATAGATGGATAGACTGCTGAGAAACCACTTGAGATTTCTGTGATTAGGTTAGACAGGTCCCTACTCCTATTAGTGAGTGTTGCCTTGTTCTGTTACAGAGAGGAGGCAGCTGTCTTCTTGGGTTTTCCCCCTGGTGCTGCCTGCTTTAACTAAACCTGTAACATATTCGACAAGCAAATCAGGAAGGACTTTGCAGACAGATGGCAGAGCTGCCTATGCATTCTCATTTACATGTAACCTTGGTTCCTAACTGTACTTGAGCCCATATGCAGGGGTTTTGCAATCCCTTCGGGTTGGTTTTAAGTGCTAGGTAGACAAGTCAAATCTAACTTGGCCCATGTTTCCCTAATGCGATTTAATTCAATGGAGCTGTGCAAAGTGTTTATCAAAAGAAAGTATGAAACTAAAATCTTGGCTGAGTGGAAAAAATGATACCAACCTTGGTTAGTGAGGAGAATGCCCCAGGGGGGCCTACTTATGTAGGAAATGAAGACTAGGTTATTCAATTTATAAGTTAAAATTTAAAATATAATCAAACAAACTCTGCTTGGGATTTTGAATTGCCTGAGTTTAACATTGGTCTATTAAAGTGCCTGCAAATGTAATTTGATCATACATAACACTAGCCAAGTTATGTATTTTCCATTATTGGAATATCTAAAGATAACTAATGTTAAAAAAATATACAGACATTCTCTCACTTTTAATGTTCCATATGCTTTTGATAGTATAGCCGATGAATAATAAATTGATTTTTGACCACGACCAGAAATTCATTTGTAAACCATCAGAATAAGTAATATCTCATAACATGCAACAGGTAAAATAATATTTCATATAAAATAAAACATATATTAAATGTGAAGAATATAAGTAGTATATATATATTTTAAGATTTTATTTATTTATTCATAAGAGACACAGAAAGAGGCAGAGACACAGGCAGAGGGAGAAGCAGGCTCCATGCAGGGATCCCAACTTGGGACTCGATCCCGGAACTACAAGATCACATCTGGGCTGAAGGCAGATGCTAACATGCTAAGCCACTGGGGCTGCTCTATGCTTATTTTTTATCTTAAATTTGTATCTATTGTTTAGTGGAAACCGAATAATCATTTAATTCTGAATATGCCAACTAAAACCAACTTAACACTCAGTTTTTGTTTAACTGGGTCCTTAAATAAAACATATTCTGGATGTCAGCAGTGGGCTTCCCTTAGCTTCTGGAGGTTTTGGCTCTCTATAGTTTTTGCACACAGGCCACTACATTTCACATCCAGCATGTTAGATCTCTTTAATGCTTCAAATATCTTGGCATGTTGAGACTTTTATGATTTTAATATCTCTCACTACTCTTCTGCTGTATTCTTTGTCTTCAACAGGAGAAAATTATCTGAGAAAGCACAAAAAGAAAGAAAGAAAGAAAGAAAGAAAGAAAGAAAGAAAGAAAGAAAGAAAGAAAGAAAAAGAAAGAAAGAAAGAAAACCTGTATGCCATTACTAAATTTTAAATTTATCCTGATAAGTCAGTGAATTATTTTGAGCAGGAAAATGGTACCATTAAATCTATTCTTTGCAAAATATGCAAGCACCATCATGAAGGCAAGATAAGAGTGAATAAATGATGGTATCTGGGAAATAAGGCAGGAGACTATTCCGTAACCAAATAAAATAGGATGTGATTTAGTTTAAGCTATCAAGTAGAATAAACTGTGGAGAACTTCAAGTGATAAAATGTGAGGTTGAATGTATAGATATTTACTTCAACATTTGTGGTGAACCATTTCTGAATGTATGCCCTACAACATTATGAAGAAACTGAGACACTATTATATAATTTAAAGCAGGAAAAATATGACTAAATAATGATGATGAAAACTAATACACAAAACAGTTACTCCATGTCAGGCAATGTTTCCTGTGTTTTACATCCTCAAAAAAATTATGACATAGTTAATATTGTTATCTTCATTTTATAAGGAAACCAGGAAACCAAGAAGTTATATAACCGGCATTCCCAAGGTCAGCGTTAGAAATAGCAGTTTTAAACCTTATCATGTTCTTCAGTGAAAGTTTAGTTTTTCAAGTTCAATTTTTGCTCTCTCTTATATATTAAACATATAAATGTAACCATAAAGAGAAATTTAGCAGGCAAAATTCTCTTTTTTACTTTTTAAAAATATTTATTTATTTAATTTAGAGAAGAAGAGAGAGCATGAGCAGGAGGGGGATAGGGAGAGGGAGAGAGAATCTCAAGCAGAACCCACACTAAGTGCAGATCCCAACGTAGAGCCGCATCTCATGACCCTAAGATCATGACCTGAGTCAAAACAAAGAGGGGGGGACACTCAACTCACTGCACTCCCCAGGTCCCCAGGTGCCTCTCTCTGTATTGTGTGATAAAATCTTTGGAATTACTGTGTGTGAATATCTTGTAAGCCAAATACTGAAACTTAGCCTTCAGAGAAGACTTAGTTTTTTTAAAAAAAAAAAAGGCATGGGAATGTATGTTAGTGGACATCCTACCTCCAAGGGGACACTTCGGAATTTCACTGTAAAAAATGTGTAAGTGAAATTAGGGAACAAATTGGTAGCACTTAAGAGGTTACATCTAGGTTCTCTGTGTCTAAATTTTGTATAAAGTTAGGACTTTGGAAAAGAAGTAATGCCACTGACAGGTAATAGTTTTGAGTATAAACAATAGCACCTTTTTTCAATCTTTGAACAAACATTCTAATTCAACTTGTTCTGTAATTCCTTCAGTTTAGTTTTACTGTCATCTAACTTTTGTCATCTCTTATAAATACTGACTGAAATTAAAAATCAGGAAACGATTTACTTATGTCAAAATAATTCAACATTGAATATGAACAATACAGATGGCTTCATTTAAGATATGCATGGACAAAATACATTAGACACATACATAATATTACACTTGATTTATATAGGCAGCAGTAAATGTTCCTGTATCTAAAAGCTTTTCTTTTTAAGAGAATTTAAAACAAAAATGATTCTTCAACGACAGCCATTCAATAAGTGACTTTAGCAAAGATCTGATATGTTCAGTGAGCGTTTACTTTGTACAATTATGTTCCACGGGGTGGTGTGTTCCCTTTAGCAATTCATTCCAGCAGGAAGCAAATGCAAACTTGATTTTTAGTAAACTTTTGTTTTAAATGACTTTTAGAGCTGCAGATCTAAAGAAAAATTGCAAGAGTGGTACAAATGTGAACTTTTGAACCATAATCTTTTCTTCTTAGAATGCAGAAGTGTTGCAGTATGATAGGCCCTGAAGACATAAATATGCTACTGAGAACCCAAAGTAAATCGGGCTCTTTTGTTTGTAATTCAGAGCCTTGGAAAGAAAATCCTTTGGTTTTCTTTAATTTTTCCTTAGAGAACATAAAATATGTTGTGATGTCAAAATCTTTCTGAGTGTAGACACCCCACAGGCAAGTTGTTTGCTCTAATTAAAACAAAATGAATATAAATCTCTTACTCATAAATCTTTGATGGTGGGTTATGGACTTTAATGTTTCCGTAGTATCCTCAGCAGTCAAAATCCTTCTCATTCTGGTAACTCTGCTCTCCCAAGCCTCCTGAAATAGAGTGTATGTGACTCACCAAAATCATTTCACACTTGTGTGCTGTTGAATAATTGGTATCCTTGGGACCATTTACCCCAAATAGTCCATGTTGTTTTAAAAAATCACTATCCAGAAGACATTAAGTGAAAACATCTATGTGTAAAAATAGGAATCCTATTATCAAAAATTGTTCAGTAAAACTCTGCTCATTCTATTGTATGTTTAATTTGATGAGCTAAAACATTCTTTTGCTTCCCTTTAATAATATGATGCATTTGAATGTCTTCTGAAAACTTGGGAAAAATGGAGGTTGGAGAATGTATAAAATAAATTCTTAGAATTTAGAATGTTAATTTATGAAAGTGTAAGGACATTAATTTTAATAACATTATTTCATTTGCATATTATTATCTACATCTAAATATTTTAGTCAAAATTCTTTGGTTACTGCTGGTCAGTAACTTTGAGAATTTATTCTTGACATCTTATCATTTTTTTCTTCTTTCAAGAGAAACATAGTTGTGTCCCATGAGGAAAAGAAAAATGTTACCATTTGCATTTCTTACTTAAAATAATTTGAGGTCATCTTTCAAAATTGAGGCCCTTAAGAGCAGCTCCAGACTCTAAAAATATAGAAGACATATTCTATAGAAATATTCTTATGATCCTCACAATAGATTCACATATGCGTCACATGGGAGCAGTGCCCTTGCTCAATACTCAAGTTTCTAATATCCTTCTTCTTGATAATTTTTATTAGCTCAGAGTCCCTATGCCTGAGAGCAAGGAACTTGTTTAAAAAATAATAAATAATGATTCTGGTACCTCCACAAGTATGGTTTTTCTCTACCTGTCATCCTACTTTGCTTTTCCTTTGGATTAATATTGACAAGCATATACCCCACTCCACATAGAAATAAATCCAAATATCTCTCAGCTACTACTCTTGTCCCCAGTTCACTTTTACCTTAACGGGGAGGTGTGGGTGATTTACATGATTGGCGAAATTACCCCGCCCCGCCTCCACACATTCTTTTCTCTTTAGGATGTCTCAGCCTGCAGTGAGCATGAGTTCTGATCTGCCTTCTGCCATGTTGTAAATTTAGCAATAAAGTCCCTGCTCCGTATGTAATTTTTTTTTTTAATTTTTATTTATTTATGATAGTCACACAGAGAGAAAGAGAGAGAGGCAGAGACACAGGCAGAGGGAGAAGCAGGCTCCATGCACCAGGAGCCCGACGTGGGATTCGATCCCGGGTCTCCAGGATCGCGCCCTGGGCCAAAGGCAGGCGCCAAACCGCTGCGCCACCCAGGGATCCCCCCTGCTCCGTATGTAACTGACTTAGTATGGCTGCTGCATGCTGGGGAGCCATGAAAGAAGTTCTTGTTGCTAAGCACCAAGGCCAACAAATCTGATAACAAATCCACAAGCTCTAAAGCTCACATTCTGATTTCACTGTGCCTCACTTCTATGTTTATCTTGATTGGTTCAGAATCCAAATAAGAAAAACAGGGGTGTACTTTATTTTCACTCTTGCTTGCAACAAATTCTGCAAGGTCTTCATCAGTTCTACTTTAGCCAAACTTAACCAAAAACCTCTTAGAGCTTTTGAACATCTCTCTCTCTCTCTCACTCTCTCTCTCTGTACACACACACACACACACACACACATTTTCCGTATATCTACACGTATTCCACATGTCTACATCAAGGGTTAGCCAAGAGCTATTATCCAGGACATATACTTAATAATTCCTTTTTAGAATTTTCATAATATAAAAAAATAAATCACCCTTGTGATATAAATAAATAACCCTTGAGACTGTATGACTGTTTAAACATACTTGGTTGGGGTGCCGGGGTGGCTCAGTTGGTTGGGTGTCAGACTCTTGATCTCAGCTCCAGTCTCGATCTCACTGCGGGGAATTCAGCTGGTGTTGGGTGTACTTAATAAGAACCACAACAAGGACAACAACAAAAGACATGCCTGGTGTTAATGTTTCTAATCTAATTATCACAGTTAAGATGTTGATGTCAAATATGGAGCAAAGATAAAAAAAACAAATTGTAAGGTAGTCCTTCTTACAAAATATTGGAAAGATCATTTATTTGGGTCATTCTGTAGCCTCAAAGATCTAATGATGCACATCAAGCAAAACACTTAACATGTCATTAGTAAGCCAGAGAATTTTTTTAATTAGATATAATCTTAGATGAGATAATGCTAATCATTAATATTAATTTCTATGAGATAAATTGCCTTTCTGTAAAAACTACCTCCAAATTGTTTATAGCTTGCAAAATTCTTGGGCGGGGAGATGAACATATAAAGGCAAGCAATTTTTTAATTATTCAGGCTTTTACAAATTCTTTAAATAAATTTCCCTCCAAATAATTTGGTAATTGATTTTTAATATCAGGATAAGTTAAGCTAATGTAAACCCACCTCTAACTTAAACACACATAAATTCTGTGTTATTAAAGGAACAAAAATTCTAATATCCATAAAGTAACAGAGAGAATAATTTAAGCTTATGAGAAAAATTAAAAAGCAGCATGTTAATAATAATGAGCATTTATTATGTAACTTAATTGGAAATTATGGGACCCAGGTTCAAACATGGATTTTCATATATTGGTTTTTGGGGGATAGAATTTAATTTCCTTAGGTTTCTTCTTTCTCCTCTCAAATATGAGTATAGAACTCTTAAAAATATTGTTGCTAACATTTTCTTTGAGAAAACTTTTGATTTAAAATTTAAATATACTTAGAACAAAATTAGGTAGACAAATACATCAAATTTATATCCACATTAAAAACAGTTTGGGGGAGGTGCCTGGGTGTCAGGCTTGTCCTCAGCAGAGAGTGAGTGTAGGATTTTCCCTCCTTCTCCTGCTATCCCTTTCCCCTCTCCTTCCCCCACTCTCTTTCTATAAAATAAATAAATAAATAAATAAATAAATAAATAAATAAATAAATAAATATTTTAGGTTTTATACAATGGAAAGCAACTATTGTTACAATGAGGCATTTTTAATTGAATCAATCTATGTCATTATTGAAGCTACTCACTTTGCTACAAAATGTCTTGCTCTTAATACATCCATTATAGGAATTTTAAAGTGAAGGAATGAAAACATTCTGTAATGAATACATGGATTTTTGAGTGAATAAGGAAAATACAAAAGGCATAACTGAAGTAAAGTATAAACGAGCACCTGTGCATTCTCAAAATGCATTTTTATCTACATTATTTTACCAGTTTAAATGAGGATTGACTTAGAGCTTCAATTCATGTTGTAGAGTTTGTATAAAAATGTCCTCTTATTAGAAATTTTTATGTCCTCAAAGTATTTGGAAATATAGTTTTATGTTCTCTATCCATATGTAAATGACTCAAACATTTTATACAATTTTATCTCTGAAACATTTTTTTTAATAATGGAATAAAATTCTCACCATAAAATGAGAGTTAATATACTACAAATTGATAGAGAATACAATATAAAGATAAATGACCCAGATCTTTGTGTAGCAATCCCATAGATTATACCCTAGAGTTAAGTATGGCCATTCAATTCCACTCTATTATTCCTGCATTGTTGGGGAGATAGGAGAAACAAGTGTTAATGTCGGTCACTGCTTAAGGAGTCTCCATCATTCTTCGGTCACAAAATGTGTTCATCTCCACAGGGCAGAAAACAGGGCACTAAAGATAGATCATCATACTCACATGAGAAACAAACTGCCCATTTTCTCATTGATAGGATACAGTCAAATGGACAGAGGGAAGTGTCTTATCATAAAAAAGTTTTAGTTTTGAGCCAAAGAGAATATAACATATTAAGAGAATAGCTCTTCAAGGGTAAAACTACACTTGCCTTTGTAATTAAATCTATCTCATGATTTTATATTTCTTTCAACCAAGTGGATCATGAAAGAGAAAAATGCTTTCTGCTTACCAAAAATAAAAGTAGTTATTTTGGAATATGTCTTTTCCGATAGTTAGATTGTAATCCTAGCCTTCTAAAATTGTCATCACAATTTAGGTAATTTAATCTCCAACAATATGTTTCTAGCATTTTTTTTTTTTTTTGCTTTTTGTTGAATAACAGATGATCAAACTATATGTAGTTATAATACATTGAGTTTGTTTGACTAAAGAAGAACTCATGATGTATGATTAGCTCTTGGAAATTTAAATTCCATAACTCTTCCTACCATGTATCTAATTTTTTTTTTTAAATTGTATGTGAGGAGGCATAACCTGTTTCCCCTGAACGGACCATCACTGGCAATAGATAATGTATACTGAAGATATATTATGTGTAAAGCACTTTACAGAAATTTATTTATCTCCCGATTTATGTGCCTTCTATTTATATTCTTATTTTATAAACTAATGAACTACATCTTTAAGTGTCTAATAATTTAAAAGTTTAAAACTCAACTAGAAAATAATGTAATTTTTTAAAATGGACAGAACACCATGAACAAGCACTTTGGCAAATATGGGAAATGGTTAGTGGTTAGCAATTAAATATAAAAAAGTTGCTCGACATCATTAGTCTTGAGAAAAATGCAAATCAAAACCAGAATATGCTACCACCACACATTTATGCAAATAGCTGAAAAAAAAAAAAAAACACAAAAAACTGACCACAACAAATGACAAGGAAGAGGGCAACAGAAACTGTCATTTATTGCTTGTGGTAATGCAAAATGATGCCACTACTTTGTAAAACATTTAGAGATTATTTTGAAGTTAACCATGTATTTATCACTTGATTACCCAACTATACTTCTAAGTATTTAAGAAAGTCAGAGGAAAACAGATTCACACAAAACCCTGCATATACTTATCACCAGAAACTGAAAATCCAAGATTGATTTCTACATATGAGGGGTAAAGTCAATTTAAAGCATTCAGATTGGACAACCTGCTTGAAATCTGATCAACCCTTTCATTGTTAGCGTTTTGCACATGATTGTAATTTTTATGTCAAAAGAAGCCAAAACTTGCAATACTATTTTTAGCAGACCAAAAAAAAAAGAACTAAGTATAAAATGTATAAATATTTTTGACTTGAACATTTGGATGGCACTGGGTGCAAACAGACCATTCATCCTTTGGACGTAATGTTTGGAAAAAAAGAGCCTTTTTACAAAGAGATGGTTTATGTCCAGTCTGATGAGGGGTTAAGTCCTACTGTAACTCACGACTGTTAAACAATAAATAAACGGAATCACTGTCCCCCCCTCAAAAAAAATGATATACGGGGCCAGTGGAATGCTCCTCTGTTCCAAAGGAACAAATTATCTGTTCAAATAACAATATGGATGCATCTTAAATGTCTTTGGGAGATGAAATGTTGGGCCCCAAATCTCCGTCATTTTTTTATGGCATTCTGCAGAAGATAAACCTGAAGGATGGAAAACATGTTAGTGCCTGCCATAGGTCGGGGAGGGGAGCGGTTACCCACAGAGAGGACACCCAAGGTAAACTATGTATTGTTTATGGCTTCTTATGGGTTGCAAAGAGCGGCAGCCCACTAAAACAGAAACTTATACTTACTATCTAGCCCTTTAAAAGAATTATTACTGACTCTTGCATTGAACATGAAGGATCAACATAATAAATCTTATGAACTAGGCCAATCCCATTGTCTAATCCGTGTTTCCTAGAGCACTCCAAGCTGCTCCTCAAACATTTACCTAAGGGGAGATAGCAGATGCACACGCCCGCGCACACATACAGGCAGGCACGCACATGAGCTCTCCCTTTTCACTCTTTCTTGCTCTCACTCAATTTCTATTTCTTCAACTCACTGTCTCTCTCTCTCTCTCTCTTTTTATTTTAGTATAGTTCATACAATATTGCCTTAGTTTCAGGTGAACAACATAGTGACTCAATAACTCTACACATTATGCTTTTTCCACTGGAAGTGCAGCTACCATCTGTCACCATGTAACACCGTTACAATATCACTGACTATATTCCCTCTGCTGTTCCCTTTTATTCCTGTGGCTCATTCCATAACTCTAAGCCTGTATCGTCACATCTCTTCACCTATTTCTCCCATCCCCCACCCTGCACCTCTCTGACAACCATCAATTTGTTCTTTGTGTTTATAGGCTTGATTCTACTTTTTTTGTCTATTTATCTGTTTTGTTTTATTTTAGATTCCACATATAAGTGAAATTATATTTGTCTTTCTTTGATTTATTTGACTTATCATAATACCCTCTAGGTCCATTCATTTGTTGTCATAAGTGGCAAGATATCTTTTTTTTTTTTTTATGGCTGGGTAATACCCTATTGTGTGTAATCATATATATAATATTTAGTATATGATAAGTATATGTATATCTTCTTTATCTATCAATAGATCCTTGGGCTGCTCCCATATATTGGTTATTGTAAATAATGCTGCAACAAACATAGGGATATATATATATAATATATATAAAATATATAATATATATTTATAATATATAATCTATATTAATAATTTATAATATAATTTATTATTATATTATAATTTATATATTATATTATAATTTATATATATTTTATATTATAATTTATAATATAATATAATATAATATATAATATATATATTACATATATATCTTTTTTTTGAATTAGTGTTTTAGTTTTCTTTGGGTAAATATTCAGTAGTGGAATTAGTAGATCCTACATTATTTCTATTTTTAATTTTTGGGGGGAGCCTCCATACTCTTCCACGGTGGCTGCACCAATTTACATTCTGGCCAACATTGTTGGAGGGTTCCCTCAGTTAATTGATCATTTTTTGAAGAAACAAAGTAGAAATAATATAATTTTGTTTGCTCAGCCCTGCCACAGTGCCTAACAAGGTTTATATATTCAACATATAAGTGTATGCCAAATGCTTAAATTCTCTATACTTTAGGATAACTTAATAACCGATTAGATGTAGTGAGAGTAGGGGTGCCCAGGGTGGCTCAGTGTCTGACTCTTGGTTTCGGCTCAGGTCATGATCTTATGATTCTTGAGATCCAGCTCCATGTCAAGCTCCTTAATCAACGGAAGTCTGTTTGAAGATTTTGTACCTCTGCCCTCCCCCATTCATGTGCACACTCTCTCAAATAAATAAATAAATATTTTTTAAAAATGAAGTATACAAATGATATTCCTTAAATTGGGGGAAATTTTTGACTCTTTTTGCACACTTTTCAGTGAATTTATATGTGGGGATGCTGTTATTGCATTAGAAGCTGGAGTCTATGCAGTATAATCATTGAGTGAGGCTTTTCTAATAATGCATAGGAAAAGCATCTGAAAATCAGAATTTCCAAGCTGGATAGCATAAAGTCTCAGAATTCTTCCCTTTTTAAAGGGACATTGACTTTTCATTCCAAACTGACAGTTCACTATTAAAGGAGCTAAAAAATGTTGCTTACATATTGCTTTATTATAACATTCCATAAATACATATGGACTATTGACATGACTTCTAAAGATTATGTTTTTGTAACATGCCAGTGTCTTGTGCCCACAATTTCCACCATTCCATGAGGATTTTTAATGGGTGATATGCAAAATCATTGCTTAGGCGATTAATTTCTTACTGCTTGGTTTTAAAGTAAACAGAGAGCAAAGGCAACTGCATGGGTGCACGCGCGTACACACGCACACCACAGTGGGAAAGTTTTCAGCCTTAGGATTCTTAGTAATGAAATAATGCCTTAAAAAGCCATTATTTAAAGAGAAAAAAGGGAATGTTTTAAAGGGTGTTGGGGTAACTTACGGAATCTCCAAGATTATCAGAGAAACCAGCCTTGTGTAGGATGGCAGGCACAGAACCAGGAATTTCATCAGTCTAGCTCAGGATGGCTTCAGTGAAGACCACCGCTCTCCACTGATGGGCAGTGATAAGGCTTTGGCAGGTAGAATGTTGTAAAACAGAGACTGTAGTCATGACACAATATAGGAAGCTTCTTAAGTAATAAAGCCAGAAAATCCAAACCTTAAATTATGGAAAAGTGATATAAATCCCCATACCTAAAAATAGGTGCTACTGTGACTCTGGTAATTGAATACATAATTTAACTATGTAAAATTCAAATGAAAGTCATCAACCTGTAGCTAAGAGGCAGCTACTGTTAGATCAGTAGAGAGGTTTAGAATTTTAGTAAGTTATCAACATTTGACATTTGCACTTTAGAAGATCCCAATTAAGAGTCCAGATTGCACTCTTCAGCTGCCCCTCCAGCCATGGACAGGCTCTCCCCAGAGCCACAAAAATCCCCACAGTTCACTTCATTTGATGTTACTTGTGTGATTCTTTTGACTTACTATAACTGAAATCCTGGAAGAACTTAGATCTCGATCATCACTCTTTCTGAAACAAAACAAAACAATGGCACTTTTTTCCAACATAATCGAGTCTTGATGTTTATTACATGTTAGAGACTATTTGGATTCCAAACATAGAACCGACATCGGGTAGAGGTCTGATGAAACTGGATCTGTTGCTATCAGAGTCCACGTGTTCAGAGCTACTTTCTCTACAAGCATGTCCTGTTTTTATTCACATCTGTTGTATTAGCAATGAATTCCTTGTCACAGAGTTGTATATGGATTGCTTGCAGGTATGACTTTTGTAGCGGTACCTCCATTCCCACCTAAATAATGGCATCCATTAGAAGGTTTAGCTCAGATACCATTTTATTGAATGTCAAAATATAATAGTTTGTCTGCCTGAGTTATGTTCAGCAGTGTGCATTGTTAGCACCTGCTATACATACAAATGTGTGTTATTTCCACCTAACTTACTCTCCAACACCAAAGTTTGTAGGCAAGCGCACGGTCTTGGTTTCCTTCATGGCATGACTTTGCGCTGACAATCCAGGCAAGCCCATATTTTTTCCTAAATTACATTGTTCCATATCTTCATCTGAATTCTCATTTGACTGGAACATTAAAAAGAATATCCTCCTCTAAATTCTCATTGGGCTCTAGCAGATTCTGGCTATGATCCACCATACTTTTTGGCTTTCACTTCAGCGAGGATTAGGAACAAGATTAAAGGAAGTGCAACCAAACTGGACGCCAAATTCACGTACTGTGGAAAACAACACAAAGACAAGACCTCAGAGTTATTTATTCCCGAGTTGGAGTGTGGAAATTCATGTACCTATAGAGAAACTAAACTTAAGTGTGAATCAGAATACCTATGAGTTAAAACAGGTGTGTGGTCATTTGCGTGTTCTCTGGATACCAGGAACATGCAAGTGTATCATTTATGTTGTATAACATGTAACTTACATAATTTTTAAGTAAAATTAGAAAACAAAATACTAATTATACTTGAAAGTGGAAAATCCACAGCTGGTTAATGGTCAATAGTTCTGAATATGCATAAATACCCCTTGTATTTTCTCTGTACAATTTAGAATAACACATCAGTAACAGAAAGACTCCTAAAATTATCCCAAATGATGGCAAGTTTAGTCAAACAGGTACATTGATCTCATTTTATTTTCCACAGTTTTTAATATCCTATACTGATAAGCCATTGTGCTGATGTTTTAATATGTTATTTTATTTAATCCTAGTGATCTGAAAATATTTCTGAATATACATAGAAGGACAATATGGAATATACTGTCATGTTTATAATAGTTACATTCAAGGGACAATATATTATGTGCCCTTAATTGTTCTTTATTATATTTTCCTGAGTCTTGTATTTCATCTGCATTAACATTATATTACTTTTAACAAAAAAATGAATTATGATATTCTCAATATTTTGTAAATTATATTGGCCCTTCTATGGCCAGTGCCACACTCCAGCCATTTATATACTTTACTAATAATTTACAAAACTACTTCTGGGAATGAAATTGTCATCTAGTTAAATTAATGTGATGTTGATAATAAATGCTTGAAAAGTAGCTTTTTTTGTTTGTTGGTTTGGTTTTCTTGACCTAGATTTCAGAGCAGTATCCTGTGAGGTAAGAATTCCTTCCAATATGGCAGCCATGTATTTGGAAAACACTAACATTTGGCAGTTCCAGAACATACTGATAATTTAACCAGTCAGATGGAGGTCATCTGGGACAGATGGTGGTCCATCTGTCCAAATATATACCATACTGTATATATTTGATATGTTCCCCAAAGTAGGCATTATCTTGTAATTTACACCAAAACCTATCCTTTAGTTTATAAAATTCCTTTCTCTTGTGCTTTCCTTGCCACTCAAACACATTAAATGAGATGCAAATGTTATAGTCCACTTACTGTGTTTGTTTCTTTTCAGAAATATCTATGCTATGAAGAAGCTCAAATATTCACAGAATGAAAATATCTTCATAAAATCATTCCAGAGTCTCAAGACCATCACATATCAACAAGTAGGACTCACTTTTGAAGTAGGTGAATGTTTAACACTATTTCTTCCCAAACATATTTCTTTCTATAAAGCAATCTTTTATGAAAATGCCATGTTTTTCGAGTTTGTGTTTAATTTTCTACAATGATGATATATGCCAACCAGATAATAAATGTCCATGGATTGAAAGTCAGAATTCCTTAGATTCAATTCTAGCTCTTCAATTAAGATTTTAGAACTTAATTTTTCTTATCTGAAGTATTTATGAGTACAAACTCTTTCTCTTAAATGTAAAAAAACTTTTTTATTAAAAACTACAAGAAGGGGATGAAATTTTTATTCCCATTATTAATTATTTATAGGAAGGTACATTAGATGAGAATATTCATATGACTTTTGAATCACATACACATCAACCCACGTGTGTTGTTCTAAGAATTATAAGCCTGTTTCATCTGTTCTTTATCTGAGTATTAGATGGCACATATGATCTCAGTTTAATTTTACGTAAATAATAATTATGTAAAAATGTTGTATGTACAGATATTTTTATAAATACATAATATTTTCAAACATAATAAAATGAATTTGTGATGTTATTTGAACTAATAATAATATCAAACTTGTAGTCAACAAATATATTAAGATATTTGTTTTCAATTTTTCTCATGAAAAACTATCTGGGTTTTTAGATGTTTGCCAATTTTGTGTAAATATTTGACTTTTTGTGTTTTCTCATGGAGAACTTTGCATAGGGTATTTTGGACATTGTTTCATTTGTTTTAGCTTGCATATTGCCCAACAACTAGGCACTGTGCACACAAAGTACATTCATTGAATTTACATTGCCTCCAATGTAGTGTCAAACCATGCAATTCTAAAAATTTGTAAATTATGATACTTTCAAAGCCTACTTCTAGTAATGTAAGTTGTCTCTTTCAATATTTATCTCTGTAACAAACTACCATGATGGTTGGTTTCTTTTAACATGCTCCTAATTTCACAACACCCAAGTCAGGTCTGTTTTTGTACAAGTGTGCATAGTACAGCCACACAGGGCCAGAAGGGTGCTATTGTTGGGGTTTAATGCTCTGCAGTCACTGGATTTAAATTATTAATTTTATGTTGAATTTGTGTTTTCTAAATGATGTTCGTTGAGATAATAGAGCATGTTTCAGAATCTTAAAGCTTCAAATCAACTACGGTCGTATTTCTTGTTACCTCTTCATCTACGTGAATGAGTTGTCCACCTCTTCCCTCTCTCTTTGGTGGACTCTCCCTGCCTATCCTCCCCCTCCCTTCCTCCGCACCCACCAAGAAACCTCTGTTTCTTCCACCCTCATTGATATGAGGAGGATCAGGGTAAGGTGGTTGCAATATCCTCGAGGTTGCCCCTCTGCAGTGGAGTGGGGACAGAGTCTGTAAGAAAGAAACATACATGGCTTCCGTGTCCCCAACTGGAACACCTTGTGTCCCCTCAGTCCCAAGCTTGTCCTATGAGACAGTCAGTGAGAGACTGTCCTGAGGCCCCAGTGTGAGTCTGCACTTCCCCCACAAATGTTCCCACGCTCAAGGGAGCACTCCTTCAGCCTGTCCTGTGCCCAGAGAGCCTGTTCCTACTTCAACCTTCTAAATCTAGCTTGTGATCATCTCATTTAGCCAGATTGAGAAGCTTTTGATAAATGAACCAAGAAATATAAACTGTGTAATTTAGGTGATTCCACATATGAACTAAGTGCTCTGATATTTGCATTAAAAATATAATTCCATACCATAACAATAATTGGTAAAATGCATGTTAATAATTTACTTTTTTTGTTGTTAGAACAATATTACATGGCAAATTAAAACACTGTGGCAAGTGCGGAGTAAAAAAGATCATTGAAGGATTGAAACGTTTTATATGGTACGACCTTTACTTACCATTTTTGCCAGATTTTTTAACAATTTTCATTTTGCACAGAGCTTCAAAATATATGTAGATGGTCCTGATGAGGGTGGAAATTTCAGTTACTTTCCTCTTTGTCATTTTGCTTTGGACAAATAGGATCAGCTAGTCACCTGTGATCATACTTATTGTTTTATTACAAAAAAAAAAAAAAAGAGAGAGAGAGATAGGATAAAAAAATGTTTAGATATATCTGGAAAAAAACCTGTACTAAAACAGTTCTGCATAAGCATTACAGAATGGATGTTTTGTAGTGTACAAAAACTTCAGAGCCAAACAGTTTCTGGTATAGGATAAATTATGGATAATTTAGGCTACATTTACTGACAGTGACCTATGGGCAGTGATTAATAGGCTTTGAAGAAAAGGTTTATCTACTCTGTTAAAAAAATAGGCAAATAAAAGTTTTTGTATTGCGAACTTTAGTAACTTGGTTGAAACTACATTTTGTATTATTTTCATATCTCTGTAATGGATTCATATTAAGAATATATTCACCTAATGCTAATCATACCTAAGTCATGAAGCCAACTGAACATTTGGGAATGGTCTGATATAACAAGAAATGGCCAATGAAAACTATTTTTCTCTGAACTAAAGTAATTACTCATAACTAGGTTCATATATTTAAGAATTTTGGAAATAAATTGTTCTTTGTAATTTATGAATTAGTTTATTGCCAGAATTCCATATAAGACCTTTAGCCAAAGCTCCATATTAAATGATATTTGATATAAATTGCATAATAATTCATGTTATTTTTGTGTTCTGTGTACTGTTCTTTAAATGCCTGTAACAAAAGCTGATTAAGGCAATGCCTTTCTATCATAAGCAGTGTTCTGACATCAGTGATATTTGCTTTATTTTGCAAAGCAAAGCAGACATATTTCTAGGAGAAGAACTGTGTGAGCCAAAGGCAGACACTCAGCCGCTGAACCATTCAGGTGCCTCAGTCATATGGATCCTTAAATGTAAGATAAATAAATAAGAAAAATAGTATTTAGAAATTATTGCTGCCATTTAACAGAAATAATTAATTTTACATATTTATTAACCTTGTTTAAAGATAGTAGTAAAAAAGAAGCAAACTTCAAATAAATAATGTTTTTTAAACCTCTTTGACACAATTATGGCAATAAATTTAGAATTCAATTGTTTTTAATTGTTGTATATCAGTATGTTGTTTCTGTAATTTTATAGTAGTTGTTGATTGCATTTTTGGACCTATTGAAAATAAAAGAAATTCCAAGTTATATCTGATTAAAATTTAAGAATTAAAGTTATATTAACTAGAGGCATGTGGGTGGCTTAGCTGGTTAGGTGTCTGCCTTCAGCTCAGTCCATGATCCCGGATCCTGGGAACCAGCCTCTCATGGAACTCCCTGCTCAGCAGGAAGCTTGCTTCTCCCTCTGCCCCTCCCTCTGCTCACGCTGTCTTCTCTCTCTCTCTCTCTCTCAAATAAATAAATAAATAATCTAAAAACAGTTATATTAACTAACAAAATGGCTGTTACTTTGGTTCAAAGGGTTTCTTTCAACTTGATAGCATAATTACAATTCAGAGCAAAGGCTCACAATAACTTTCACTTATACAGTTTGCCACAGTACACTATTAACTTTAATGCAAAATTTATGATGAAAATACAGTAACAAAATAATGTAATTAAGTTAATCTATGAACAAATACCAAGTACAAGTGCTTGCTTGTTGACGGAATAAACAAAAGCATGTTGACAGTGCAATTTGGATTCAAAAAACAACTTTAAACTTCAAGTCCTTAAAGATATATATATATATATATATATATATATATATATATATATATTTTTTTTTTTTTTTTAAGGTAAACCAACAAAGGTTATTTTTCTATTGGTAAAGTCATTGACTTTTCATCACAAAAGAAATCCCACGCTCATTAGCATTCTCTCCTAATTATCTTCTCTACCCAGTTTCTGTCAAGGACTAGTTTACTTTCTTCTTCTTTATTTTACCTTTTCTAGATAGTTCATAGAAGTGGAGTCACAGAATATTTGGTTACTTGTATATGGCTTTTTTTCGCTTAGCATAAAATTCCCAAGCTTTATACATGTAGCATGTGTTAAAACTTCATTTCATTTTATTACTAAATAATTCTACCATATGGCTAATCCACATTTTTACTTAATTTTTAGTTGATTGATATATGGATGTTTTTCACATTTTGGCTATTATTACCAATTTTTTTTTTTTTTTTTCGTGTGAGCATGCAATTTTCCCAGCTCCATTGTGGTGTGGGGGGATAAAAAAACAACCCAATTCTTTTTGCTGTTATATTCTTTGGCACCCTTAACAGAAAGCAATTACCCATAAATGCAAGTTTTTAGTTTGAGAGTCTCAAATCTATCCCATTTATTTGTATGTGCGTATATAGGCTAGTATCACACTCTTCTGACTGATAACATTTTGTAGTTACCATTGAAATCTGGAAGTGTGAAAATGCCAACTTTCTTTTTATTTTTCTAAGATTATTTTGGCTATTCTTATGGGTTTAGCTGTGTCCTCCAAAAAGGCATGTTGAAGTCCTGTCCCATGTATCATAGGTATAGATGCAACTTCATTTGGGAACAGGATTTTGCAGACTAAGATGCGGTCATAGTCTATTAGGGTGAGAATCCTAGTCCAATATGACTACTATTATGATAACAAGAGAAAATGAAGACCCAGAGGGAAGTCCATGTGAAGACGTGCTGACTCACACAAACAGAGGGAAGATGATTATGTTAAAATGGAAGCAGGGATGGAAGTATGCTGCTGAAAGCCCATGAGTATCTGGGGCTACCAGAAGCTGGAAGAGGAAGAGAATGATCACCATCAAGAGGCTTCACAGGAAGCCTGTCTTCGATCTTAGGTCTTTGCCCATCTATTCCTCTATTGATAACTTGTACTAAATAGATAATTTTTGTAGAAAATTCATTTTTTGTAATGTATTTTTCATAATTTTCTTAATGATTTCCCTGGTGGTGGGGGTGGAGAGTTCAATTAACCTCTTAACATCAAGCAATTTAGTTTGAATTCATAACAATTTCTATAGTATACACAATTTTTATTCTGGAGAGCTCCTTTCCCTCCTTCTTGCATGGTGTTGCAGAGTCATGTCAGGCAAATGACATTTTCATAGATAGTAAGCCCATCAACAATAATTGTAATCATTCCTGTATTCAGTCGTTTGTAGGTCAGACAGGAGAAGAATTATAAACAATTCCACTGATATTGTATATTTATATATCTGTTTACAGTTCCTGATTATCTTTCTTTGTGTGAAATATCAAACATCTAGTGTCCCTTCATATTAGTTTCAATAATTCCCTTTACTATTTCTTGTCTGTAAGTCCTGACAGCAACAGATACTTTCTGTTCTTGTTTATCTTGGATTGTCTTAATTTATATTCTATTTTTGAAAGACATTTTAATGGATATGGAATTGTTTGTTGACAGCCTTTTCCTTTTAGTACTTTGACTATGACACCCCACTGTTTTCTGACCTTTATGATTTCTCTTGAGATATCAACTACTAATCTTATGGAGGATCCCTTGAACACGATGAGTCACTTTTCTTCTGTTGCTTTATCAAGATTCTATCTTTGCATTTATTTTTGACAGTATGAATAAGACATGTTTAGTTGTGAATATCTTTTGAGTTTTTCCTACTTTAAGTTTATTGAACTTCTTGTACGTTTAGATCATTGGTTTTTATCAAATTTGGACAATTTTCAGGCATTATTTTTCAAATATTTTTATAGATTTTTTCTCTTGGGTGTATGTCGGTCCCTTTGGTGGAGTTCCACAGGTGTCTAACACTCTCTTCACATTTCTTTGTGTTCTTCAAACTAGATCTTCCCAGTTGAAACATCTTCAACTTTGTGGATTCTTTCTTTTGTTAATTCAATTCTGCTATTGAGACCATATAGTGAATTTGTCACTTGTTATGTTTTTCACCTCCAAAAGATCTATGTGCTTATTTTTAATACCATAGATCTTTACTGATTTGGTGAGATGTAGCTTTTTCATTGGATGAGACATGATTTTATTTAGATATTTGAAATATTTTAATCATTGCTTCAATGTCGTTGTAGAATTAGTTCAAACTCTGGACTACTTTAGGGACGGTTGCTACCGACTTCCCTTTCTTTCCTATGCGCGGGCTATATTTCCTGTTTCTTTTCGTGTCTCATTTTTTTAACTAAAAGTTGAACATTATAAATAATATAGTGTGGGAACTAGGGAAATGTATTCCCCTTTTTGAAGTTGGTCCTTTTGATTTGTGTTTGTTTAGTGATGTTCTTAGACTAATTCCCTAAAATCCGTTTTTGAAATTTGCAGCCACTGAGGTCAGTGTTCCCTAAGTGTGAACAGAAACTTCCTGTAATGCCTTGAATCTGGCTTTTCAGATGTTTTCTGTGTATTTGTTGGGTCATGCCTTCATGGTCTGCAGCATGCAATTATTTCTCAGCCTCATGAAGAATCTCAAGGCCAACTGGAGCCTTTTAAGATCTTTCTTGACCTATTGTTTGGCCACATCCATATGCCTGGCCTTCCCAGTTTCTACTAATCTGCAGAGCTTTTCATGCCCTGCCCTCCCTGCTAAGGATACCTTGTTTCCTACATTTTCCTTTTAAAGTTTCTATCCAGCCTCTTGTTTGGTAACTCCACCTCTAACAGCTTGATGGTATATTGTTTTCTTTTATTGTTTTCAACTACTGAACAAACTCTAGGTGTAATTAAATGAAGACAAAAGCATGAATGATGCTTTTCAGGGAACTCTCACATTGTTCAAATATTAACAGTCCTTGGAGAGGAGTTTTGGGGACTCCAAGGACTCTAAACCTGTTCTACTCCTTCCAGTGGCTACAGGCTACTGATTTGCACAGTTACTCTGATATTCAGGCTGCCATTTCCAAAGTTATTGTAGAACTGAGGAGAGGGATATGGGATGAGGTAAGTTAATACACATCTCATTGTAGAAGAATTCACTCATTTTTCTTAAATACATATTCACTGAATTTTTGCAAGTTTTTGATTAATTTTCAGGATTCTAAAAAGGTTGGTTTTGACATATTTTGCCAATTGTCTTACTGTTTTTTGGATGGATGTATTTTCAGAGTTCTTACAGCACCATTATAGAATCACTGCTTGTCCCATTCTGCCTCAATTTTGACAGAAGTTTTTGCTTATTTTGGGAATATGACCTCAAACATTTTCACTTGCATATTTCTCTTCCAAGATTGAGAAGTATTTTCTCTTATATGTAGGCTAAAAAAATGAAAAAAATGTAGTACTCTAAACCATCTCTAATGTTTATTATTTTTACCAAAATGTCATTACTGGAGAACCACAAAAGTTTGATTGATCTTGAAATTCTGGAATATAGGTGAGGTCTGGAGCCGACCACCAAGAAAGATTCTTGAGATGTCTTTGGTGCAAAATAGTAGTTTTATTACAGCCTGGGATGGGACCTGTGGGCAGGAAGAGCAGCTGCCCTGGGCCTGTGAGGGATGACTGATTATATACTTGCAGAGTTGGGGGAGGTAAGAAAAAAGCAAGATTTAAAAAGGATTTTCATATGCTAAGGAGGACCTAGAGGCCTTGCCATTGTCAAGTTAAAGATCACTTTTCCCTCTAACAAGGTATTAACATTAAGATAACTGGAAGTTTGCTGGACTTCAGCTGTGCTTTGTCCTTTGCTAGCTCTGCTGCTTCAGCAATCTGAATGAAATTTGCGACTAATTCCACATCAGGTAGTTGGGAAGTGGGAAACCATACCAATTCAGGTGACTAGAGATTGTAAGGCTCTACTTAAAAGAGGATGGTGAGTAAAATAGACTAAAAGATGAAATTCCCATATGGTATTTCTTGCCAAGTCACATCATGTTTTTCAATCTATACTAATGTGTTGTGAATTGCACACCCCACCCCCAAAGAGATAAGTTCTAACATCATGTACCTGTGAATTTGCCATTCTCTGGAAATGACATCTTTGCAGATATAATGCAATTAAGAAGATTAATTTAAGGTGAGCACTAATCCAATGATTGTTGTCCTTATAACGAAACAAAACAAAATAAAATTTGCATGTAAAGATAGAGATACACAGACACAGGGGAAATATGTGAAGAATGAGATAGAGATTGGAGTAATTATCTACAGGCAAAATAATGCCAAGGATTTCCAACAACTACCAGAATCTAGCAAGAGGCCAGTAATAATCCTCCCCAAAGCCTTTGAAAAGAAATTATGACCCTACCAATATCTTGATTTTGTATTTCCAGCCCCTAGAACTATGAGACAATACATTTCTCTTGTTTTAAGTCAAATCGTTTATGGTGATTTGTTACAGCAGCCCTAGGAATCTAATACAAAAATCCACAATTGCTGCACTTTAAATAATGTGTCTTTCCTTCTCATATATTTCCCAAAGGAAGAAAAGAAAAATCATGTGCATTTGTGAAATTCAGCTGTAAATCCAGGCTGATTTCTTTCTTCAGTGTGAGGATGCTGCTGTTTTTGATACGGCAGCTTACAGCCCTAATTGAAAATTAAACCTCCACCAAAATATGTCCCATATGTAATGGAGGAAGAATAAGGGGATAATGAAAAAATTTAAATTTCACATGTAGAAAACGGAAAGGGATTAAGGAATATAAAATAACACAGATGCAAAAGATAAATTATATCCTATAATTTCGTAGAAAGGCAACCTAACTTTGGTTCTGATCTTAGATTCCGAACATAATGATTTCAGTTGGAAATTTGGTCGCCTTCTATTATCTTCTGTGGAAACATCATACAGAGATTTTCTAAGCGATTCCTATTTAAAATTATCCACTTTTAGCTAAACTCTTCCTTATAAGCCTGTGACTAGAGGATTGTCTTAGGGATTTGGGTGTTTGCCTTCCTTTCAATTTCTCTGGCTCTACAAATGCTTTAAAGCCCTGGAGTGTTGCTTGTATATTTGATTTCTCTGAATCCCATCAGGTTCTATCATATCACTTTTTTTTTTTTTTTTTTTTTTTTTTTTTCTTTTTTTTTTTTTTATTGGTGTTTATCATATCACTTTTAAAGAAAAATCTTCCTAAATGTACATGCTTATACATGCTTATATGGTGAATGACTCCACATCTACTAGAAATTTTACATAAGCAATCACGGACTCTCTTGAACCAATCAGAGTAGTATAAAACCTGTATTTAATCACTTATCAAAAATAGGAGACAATCTGCCCGTCTAGATCTCTACATATATAGTCCTTGACAGTCTGTTGGTTGATATTTGCTGAACTCATTTCAGAGTAGCGTAGCTTCCCTTTACCAAACCACAAATAAATGCAGATTTTTTTTTTTTTATCACTTGGAGTCTTCCTATTTCTTTTCATTTACTCACATACTTTTCAGATCAGACCCTTACCCACTTTCCTTAGTATTTTAGCAAAAAGTCTTCATGCTTCCGTTAGCACCCAGCCATCATCTCACAGCTTTGCTTTTGACTAAGAGCAACTAGAAATACTAGACAGGGATAATGAAACAGAACTAGTTTATGTCCGGTTTCTAAGCACCACACTAGGGGATTTAATAATTTCACCATCTAGTAACACAAAGTTTGTCTGAGTGAGGCCAAGGCAAAGAGTTTTCCATTTTCTTGGCACCCCCACAGCACTCCATTTCCTGCTCTGTTTCGCAGCCCTTGCCTTTGCATTTGTGGAGTTCAAAGTATTGCTTAGATGAGAAAGTAATAGTGTAGCAGGGGGAAAAAAAAACACCAAGTTTAAGAATAAAAAATAAAATTAAATCTGTAAATTCAGGTGAAACTCTCCAAGAAAGGAAAAAAAAAATTCCATGAGAGGAAAAAAGCATTTAGGGGAGGAAAGTATAACCTTATGCTCCCTCACCATCCTCCCCCCCGCCCAATAACACTAAACGTTACCAAAATTGTGGTGGGAATCAGATAAGGTAGGACTATGTATCAGGGCAGACCTATACTGCAAATACTCTACCTCCTGTTGCTATGGAGATAAGATGTCACCTTTATGGTTAAGGTTAAAGTCCTTTTAAGAAAAACCATATGTAAAAGAAAGAAATGTTCACAGGATTGGGAGGTGGGAGGATCAAATGTGCTATTTTTAGCTCTACTTGAAGGATAATAAGAAGATATATTTAGAAGGAATTTTGTCTCTAAGAATAGTTTAGAGAAAAAAGGATTTTCTATACATTCATTTATTTATATATTTATCTAGCTATGATCTGTCTATTAATGTGAAATAAGTCTGTATATTTGAGGGGAAAGAAAGAGAACTGTTGGCTACTGATGTCCTCTTGCATTCTCTTGCAGGGGTAGTAAGATTCAGTGTTTGTAATAATTCATGTGACTCTATATATTTGTGAGTGTGTTTGTTTTTGCTTTATCTATTCATTTGTCTTGTGGCTGGAAAGAAACCCTAGAAAGGAGGCAAGCAAACTGGCTGCTCACACTTGTAATGTTTGACTGGCTCTCACTGTGCTCACCATCACTCAGAGCACAGTTCACTGATTTCTTAGATAATAAGAATCACTGAGGAACTTAAGTAGGACCTTCCAGGCACTAAGGACTTGTTACTCAGGACCTTCCAAATATCCTAAGCTATGTTCTCCAGGTAAGATGTTGTAATTTACATATCTAATGAACCACTGGGTTTATATATTTATATATTATAATATATTATGAATTATATATTCAGTGAATTTGAAGGAGACACTCAAGGTGTGATATTTATAAAATTTGTAATCACATTCAAGGTTGATATTTGCCTTCAAGGAAGTGTGGAAAGCCTTGTTACATGCTACAGAGGACAATTTTTGTTTACTCTTTCTAGCTCAATTCCAAAAATATGCTTTGTCCAACTACATTTTACTCATATTCTTCCATTTGTAATTGGGAAGAAACCAAGGGGGTTTCATAAGAAGTGATTACCACTAATAGGCACTTAAGTGTTAGTTAACTTAAGCTATGGTACACATATTCGCATACTTCTTAGTCTTTTTTTTCTTTGATTAGATCTCTTCATCTAATATGTTTATAAGCTTATTGAATATCTAATAATCTAAAGTAACTTGAAATTTAATGGTTGATTTTAAAAATGGAGCACATAAATTATATACAGAAGATACACATTTAACTATTTGTAATGTTAACTTTAATTTTGGTAGTAAATTTTCTTTGCTTTACCACATCATTAAAAATATATATATAAAATATACCTGAAAGTGGAAATCTAGCTTGATAAAATATTTGAAATCTAGTTCTAATTCACATACTTGTAACAGGGAAAGACACATTAACTCTATGTGTCTCATTTTTTTTTATTTGCTTGTGTTTTGTTTTATGAAAATTGGGGCAATTATATCTGACCTTTCTACCTCATTAGATTTTAGTGGAGATAAATGAGAATGTGTTTTGAATACACTTTGTAAACCATGGAACATCATATAGCTATGAGCAATTTTCGTGATCTGACAAAATAAAGCACACAATTTTTCCCTGAGTCTTAACTCAAAGAAACATTAATGGGACTGTGAGTTTTATGTAATGGCTATTGGATGACATACTCAGTATTATCCTCAAATTTAGTTCTTAAATTGACACAGATATACTGTTAAAAATGACTGACTCTCACATGGACTCAATAATGGCTGAGGGAACAAAGTTAAATTGAAATCCAGTGAAGACATTTTTCTGGAGAATGAAATTATTTGTGCAGGTGTTTTTCCTTTAGATGATCTAATAGAGAGATTTAATACTTGGGGATGCTAAGAGAATGGAGACTTGATTTGTCCTTTACACAGTCATTCTCAAATATTAGATGGAATCATCAAGCCCTAGGCAGCTGCTCAATTACAGTCAATAATTGAGCTTATATAGACTTGAAAATCACCACATATCCCTGCAAGTTCTGCCTCCATGATTACATTCTCTAATGATCTGCTAGCAGCAATAGTTAACATGTCAGGATGTTCCTCACATATGTTCACTGGTCAGAATATATGTACAGAGAGAACATTTCAATGCAATTTTGAGCATATCACATCCATTTTTTAAAAATCTTTGTCTATGAAGATATTTTTAAGGAAACAAAAAATGGTCTCCTTAATTAATAGCCTAAGACAAAAGGTCTTATTGCTGTGACAATCTGGTCATTAACAAAATAATAATACCTACCATCCTCTTAAGAAGAACAATTTGAGTTAATGGATTATGACAGAAGCAATATTGTTTACAAAAGGATTAGGTGATAAAATAGATTAATTATTAGACTAACATGCTATAAATAGGTTGTTCTGTGGTGTGAAAGGTTGCAGCTTATTGTCTTCTCATTTGAAATACACATCACATATAGGATCATGAATTAAATTATCTTAGACTGAGTGTCTAAAATATTTGCATAACAACAATAACAACACAAAATTAGCTGAAAAATTGTCTGGGTACTTTTGTGTCGAGTATCTCCATTGTTTCAATTAATTGATTTATCTCAAGAAAACAACTTTTAAATTGTCAGCTACACAGTTATAGGCAACAAAATGTTGTTTATAACAGTGTAAATGCATGAATAATATAAATGTCAAAAAATGAAAAAGTGGTTACATTTATATATTGAAATATTATAAGTACATGAAATGTTTTAAAAATTCTTATGATATCAGAATACATTAACAATGTAGTGTTTAACTGACCAAGGGCCTCTCACTTAAAGCATATTTAGTGTGAGACTATATACACTCAATCATTGTATATTATACTACTGCATCTGTATTGAATATTTTGTTTTACTTTATGTAATTCCCTTTTAGTCTCAGCTTTCTCAATCAACAGGTTACTTTTAAAGTCAGTAAATAGAAGATATTACTTTAAGTATTTTTTAAACTGTAGCATCTACAAGTAATCAAGCAGATCCTATAAACATTTTAAAGCACTAAAAATATTTGCAGGCTTACTCATGCAACTTAACTATTTTGAATGTTTTTTTTTTTTTCCTGAACATATGATTTAATACTGCACTTTGTTCAGAACTAAAAAAAAATTATTTCAACATTGATTTATTGCTTATTAATCCCCAGGTGTATATATTACAGCTACTGTGAAAGACATCATATTTGTTATTGGTTAGGAACATACATTGCATCTTGTTGGATAGCACCCAAACTTATAAGGTATTATCTTCAATTTTCTAGAGGCTATTTTTATATACTGTAAAAGCCACTGCTTCTCTATGACAGAGTACACAACAAATTCAATGGATCCCGTGAGCATTTTTCCATAGAATTAGTCATTTTCCTATAACAAAAATTCTGTGAACAGATAAATGTGTAGAATACTATCATCTGTTATGATAAAATGTTTGATATAAGACATTTATAGATGTTGGGCTGACAAAGGTGGGAGATGCAGGAATAGCAAACCCAAAACCAGAAAATAGCTAGCTTTAGTAGTAGTTAAATATTCTTTCAGGAACAATTCCTATTAGTTAGGAGTCTGCTGTGGCCAAATATGAGCAAAACGATGAGGATTAAAGTATATATGTGAGCCTTAGAAAGGCTACCTCCTAAAAAACAGAACAAAGCAAAACAAAAAAGCAATGGTCTAGATTTGCTTGGTCAGTGGAAATTTGGACAAATATAATCACTTGTAGTTTTTACTAAAAGTAATTTGTCACTGTATGCTAAAACCATAGATACATCTATGGTTTACTTAGCAAAGACAGTTTTGAGACCCAACATTCCCCAAATAAATGCAACAATATGAAATCTACAGATACAAGAATTGATAATATAGCATTGCTTAGAATTCCCAGGAATTTGGAATAAGAAGAATGATTAAAATCCATATTTTTAACGTGTAGAATTCAATGAGTGCCACCATACCTGTCGACACATTCAAACTTGCCTGTGGAATTTACTTAGCTTAGGCAGAAGTTAGAGAATGTGAAAGAAATTTAAAACATTTCTAAATGTTTTTGAAAACAAATTTTGAAAATGAGAAAGTGTGCAATGGGAAAATAATAATAAATAATAAAAATAATAATCTTATAAGTAATGTGTATATGAAGTAAGACTAGTGTCTAATCAATAATGAAAAGTCTTTGAAAATATACATATTAGTGGTTGAATTAAATGTTTTTGACTTGCAAGAAAGGGAGGAAATGATAAAAATTAAAGAAAAAAACTAAGAAATTAGTGAAGTGTGAAGTCATGTTGTTCTTTGTGATGCTTGATATGAACTTTGCACCCTCAATCTGACTAGGCAAGCATGTTAAAAATCTTCCCTGAGTTATATTGAGGGGATGGACCAAGATGGTAATATAGGAGGTCCTGAACTCCCCTCCTCCCACAGAGCACAGAAGATATGCTATTCACAGAGCAATCATCTGTGAAAGAAATCCAGAAACGAGCTGAGTGATTCCTATATATTGGGTGCATGAGAAAATAGCCACATCAAAATGAGTTAGAAAAGGCTGAGACACATCCTCACCACAAACCTCACCACAGCAAAACTCCATATAATCACATGAAAACTCCCAACTTCTAACTTTTCCCTGAAAAGTGAAGGGTTTGATGTGTACACTTAACATCCCTATTTTTAACTCTGAAAGCCAACAAGGCTTTGTCCACAACACAGAATGATGCTAAGCAGAGAAGCAGTTGTTAACAAGTACATGAGCATTCGCCACAGCTGTCTTCCCAGGGCTCAGTGCAGAAGCCCACCTGTCGCCCCAGCTTGTCCCAAAGGGGGCCCAACTACATCCTCTGAAAGCTGCTGACTGAAGGCCCTGATTCTAATTTAGTGTACATGTAAGGACTAGCAGAATCCTCCACAGGAAGGAACCAGGAAACTGGCATCTCCCTCTAGTTACTAGCATTCCCTAGAAGAAGCTTGTCCACATGTCTGTGACCACATTTTTGCTATGGTCAGAGCCATTATGAAGACAAAGTAATAAAAAGCATCCAAATTGGAAAAGAAGGAGTAAAATTGTTTCTATTTGCAGATGACATGTTATAAATACAATACTCTAAAGACCTCACACACAAAAAAAGCAAAAACAAAACACCTGTTAGAACTGATCAATGTATTTAGTAAAGTTACAGGATGCAAAATAAATAGATAAAAATCAGCTGTGTTCCTATATGGTGAAAATACACTATCATAAAGATAAATTTTTAAAACTTCCATTTACAGTAGCATTAAAAATAATAAAGTACTTTGGAATATATTTATCCAAGGATGTGAAAAGCCTATGCACTGAAAACTAGAAGACATTGTATGAAAGCCATCAAAGGAGATCCAGAGAAATGGAAAGGTAGCCTGTACTTAATAGACTGTTATTAAAATGACCATCTGTACTACCCAAAGAGATCTACAGATTCAACACAGTCTCTATCAAAATCCCATGATATTTTTCACAGAAATAGAATAAAACAATCCTAAAATCTTTATGGGATTGCAAAAGGCCTCAACTATCCAAAGTAATTTTGAGAAAGAACACAGCTGGAGGCATAATACTTCCTGATCTCAAATTAGTTTACAAAGCAATAGTAATCAAAGCAATATGGTAACAGCATAAAAACAGGCATGGACCAATGGACCAGAATGGAGAAGTTGGAAATGCACTCATGTTTTTTTTTTTTTTTTTTAATTTTTATTTATTTATGATAGTCACACAGAGAGAGAGAGAGAGAGAGGCAGAGACACAGGCAGAGGGAGAAGCAGGCTCCATGCACCGGGAGCCCGATGTGGGATTCGATCCTGGGTCTCCAGGATCGCGCCCTGGGCCAAAGGCAGGCGCCAAACCGCTGCGCCACCCAGGGATCCCTGCACTCATGTTTTTATGGTCAATGGATTCACGACAAAAATGCCAAGAATATAAAATGGAAAAAAAGACAGTCTCTTCGATGCATGGTGCTGGAAAAACTGGACAGTTACATGCAGAAGAATGAAATCCAAGCTCTATCTTTCACCATTTTACACACACACACACACACACACACACATCAGCAAAAGACTTGAATGTAATAATTGAAACACTAAAACTCCTAGAATAAAACAGGGAAAGCTTCTTGTATCAGTCTTGGCAATAATTTATCTGGACTTGACACCAAAGGCAAGAAAACCAAACAAATGGGACTACCTCAAACTAAAATCTTTTCAGCAAAGGAAACCATCAACAAAATGACAAGAACACCTATGTAACGGAAGATAATAGTTGCAAACCAGTATCTGATTAGGGTTAATGTTCAAAATATAAAAATAATTCTTATAGCTCAATAGCAAAACAAAAACAAAACAAAACAAAAACAAAAAACCCACAAAAACCTAACTTAAAAATGGGAAAAAGAACAGAATATACACATTTTTTTTTCCAAAGAAGACTTTCAAGTGGCCACAGATGCATAAAACGTGCTCAACATTACTTACTACTCATCAAGGGAAATGCAAACTACAATCACGATGAGCGATCACCCCACACCTGTTAGAATGGATACCATCAAAAAAGAAGAGGTAACCAATGTTGAAAAAATGCAGCAAAAAAGGGCCCTTGTCAGTGGGAATGTAAACTTGTACAGCCACCATGCAGAACAGTTTGGAGTTTACTCAAGAAATTAATTTAGAACTACAATATGTCCCAACAATTCCTCTTGAAGTATGTATCCTAAATAAATTAACTAATAATGCTATTTTAAGGAGATATTTGGATTCCTATATTTATTACAGGATTAATTCACAATAGCCAAAGTATGGAAGCAAACTCAGTGTCTCCAATGAATGAATGCGTCAAGAAGATGTGATATAGATATAGATATAGGTATAGATATAACAGAATATTATTCAGCCTTAAAAATGAAAGAAGTCCCGTCATTATTAACAATATGGATGAACCTGGAGGGCATTATACTAAGTGAAATAAGCCAGACAAAGACAGATACTGCATGGTGTCGCCTATTTGTGGTAAATAAGTAAGTAGGTGTGTAAGGAAGTCAGACTCCTAGTAACTTTAAAAACAGTTATCAGGGAGTTGATGGGGAAAAGTGAAGACAGGAAATGTTGATAAAAGGGTCCAAACTTTCAGTTATGAGATAAATAAGGTCTGTGGGTCTAATGCATAACATGGTGAGTATAGTTAACGCTGTATTGCAGAGCTGAAGTTTGTTAATAGTGTAGAACCTCAGTGTTCTCGCTCACGCACACGCACAAAACAACCTAAAAAGTAAATATGTGAAGTGACAGACATGTTAATCAATTCAATAGTGGAAAGCATTCATGATGTTTATTACGATCGAACCATCATAATGTGTACCTTATACACCTGACAATTGTATTTGTCAATTATAAATCAAGAAGGCTGAAAAAAAAAAACCTCTTCCCTGATTTTCTATGAGAGCTTCATGGATACATGACCCCTACCTACACATTGTTTTTAGGATTCTGTTTCTTTTTTGTTTTGTTTTGTTTTCTCCCTTCACTCCATGGTCATCCAGTAAATAGAGAAACTCCTAGAACTTAAATTATTGCTCTTGCTAATTTTAAATAAGAATTTCTAGTACTATATTTATATAAAATGAAAGTTGCTGCTTTATGGCACAGCAAACTTGGAAACACTTGCCCCTTGTAAATATGACCTATATGAATCATTAATAACATGGGGGAGATCTCCTGCTAAGAAAATAAATGATCTGTTTTCTGCTGAGTGGGAAGCCCTGACTTCTGGTCACAGGCAAGGTGAGAGGATCAAACATCGGATAAGGTCACTTGAAAATAGAAGACTCTTTAGAATTTCCAGAAGGATGATTTATTTTGCTTTATTTTTCAATAATTTCCAAAGGTCAGTATCAGGAGTGCTACCAGCACCTACAGACACAATCAGAAATTGCTGCAGTACAACACATTATTTGAAGAAATTTAAAGTGAAGGTCAAAGAAGCAATTTTTCACTTATCAGTTATTTAAACCAGCTAATAATATAGATCTTTAAGCTTTATTGAAAATGGTTTAGATTACCATAAGTTGTTAGAGATATTATGATCTATAGAAGTTTTTGGAAAACCTTCTTAGCAAATGAAGTTGGCACAACTGGCCTCTGTCCACGATTTTACTATTACCCTAAAAGATCTTACTAGTATTTCCAAAGATATTTCTTTTATTTGTCCCTTAAAATGTATGTAAAACTCATCCCTGAAAATATTTTGTTTAAATGTTTTATAGGCGGGCAGCCCGGTGGCTCAGCGGTTTAGTGCCGCCTTCAGCCCAGGGCGTGATCCTGGAGACCCGGGATCGAGTCCCACGTCAGGCTCCCTGCATAGAGCCTGCTTCTCCCTCTGCCTGTGTCTCTGCCTCTCTTTCTCTGTGACTCATGAATAAATAAATAAAATATTAAAAAAAATAAATGTTTTATAGGCATTGTTATAATGTAAACAGCTTTTTGACTTTCATATCCTATTTAAAATTTTATATTTCCTGTCATTTTTATGGATATATAAAGAAAATGCATTAAAGTTCTTTATCCTTTGATGAGGCTTTTTATTATTTCTTTCAACCCTTTAAACATGGTACTTTCTCAGGTGAGTCTCAAAATATTTCTCACAACTTCAGGGTTTTATCATTTTGTTCAAGTTTCTATTCTTTGAAACATTTGTGGATTATTTTCTGTATGTCTATATTTAAATATTTTAAATCAAATTTCTAATCTCTGACTTTTAAAACAATATATTTTTTTCTACTCATTGATTCTCTAGTGTTGGTATTTTTATTTTAGGGATGCATGTACTTCTTGACTCAGCTGGCTCAGATTTGGTTGAAATTTCTCAATTTTACTACAGAAAATCAAGTAAACTGCTTTTAAAAAAATACTATAATTTTGACTTTCTAAAAATGTTACTGCAGAAAAAACATAACAATTTGCTGTAGATGAATACTCACCATAACAGTCTTTGGATAAGAACAGACACCTGGCATCCATAGCTTAGCTTGAAATTGTAGAAGATAGTCAAAAAGAGATTGAAAACTGCACAGCTTTAAAGTAATAGTTATAGAACAAATAAGTGAGTATAGAAAAAAAAATTAGAAAGAAAAAAACATATAATAGCTACATGCAAAATCATTTAATATCAACTCAGTCAATACTAAAAATTCTTAGATTATAAAAATGAGATTCAAGGAAGAAAAAAAGAATAAAACATGTTGAAATATGTATCAGTGTAAAGTCGAGTGTATATGTGAATGGTTTTATTTTAGGCAATCTATTTCTTTCACCTCCCTGGCTGTCCATTAGGGCAGAAGTATGCTCGTAAGTATGCAAAAAAAAAAAAATAAATAAAAAATAAAAAATAAAAATAAAATAAGATAAAAGTAAGCATGCTATAAAAACACATCAATCCATAGATTGTACAAGATCCATTGCAAGGAATTAGTTAAGGAGTGTTGGCAGAGAAGGAGAATCTACAGAAATGGAAGAAGCAGAAAATAACTATTTTTAGAAACTGAGTGCATTTGCCACAGTAGCGGGTGTCCATACTAAGCCAAACAGCACACGATGATTTATTTTGCATTTGCAACATACAATGTACAGATATAAAGAACTGGCAGTGTTGTACAGCCAAGCATGAATGATACTTAGAGTATTAGGCAAAGAATCTCAGACTAGGAAATTTAATGCCAGGATAGACAAAACAGCATATTTGAGGGCTCCTCTTCTTTCTTCCTGTGACTTAAAGACAATAATACAACAGAGTCTACCCCAATAGAAAGGGAGATTTCCAGGAGTCAGACATTAGTCTAAATGTACCAAAAACTGAAATTAGGCTAATAAATATATTTTATGTACTAAGAGTTGATGTCATTAAGATAATGCAAAAGAATGATATAAATGAGGTAAGTTGAAAAATCAGAAATGAAAAATATGTTGTGAGAGTATAAGATAGAAAAATACAAATCAAGAGGAATACACTGAAAAATATAAGTACAGTGGAAATTTGCAAACATTTTGTTAATTCTGACAATTGTTTCAGATTGATAGTGAAAATAGACCTTGGTAAACCAAGGAAGATTCTAAAGATACATAAGTCAGTCAACACAACAAAGACACACAACAGCACTACTGGAACAGTACTTCAGTGACTGCAGAATATAAAAATATAAGGATCCTCTCAAAGGAGGGAAAGAATTATCAGAGGACACTAATCTGCATAACAAAGTTCACACCCTACATTCTAGAATATCCTCTATCCTCCAAAAACATCCTTACATGTCTAAAAGTAGATTAAGTCAAAGGAAGGTCATTATCATATAAAATCTCATCCTCAACTGTATCCCAGTGGATTGTCTCCTTCTTTTAAAAATTCTTGTGAAAAATAAAAAATAAAAAAATAAAAATTCTTGTGAGTGAAAGTGATAAGGATACTACTAAAGAAAAAAAAAAAGCAAAACAACAAAAACAACAAAAACCTAAAAGAAATAAAACATTAGAATTATCTTTAAATAGTCATGATATAATAATTATTTTCAGGTTGAGTAATATATATATTTTAGTATTATTTTATGAAAGATATATCGAGTGTATTTTGTTTTGGTTAAAAATGGAGAGATATAGAGATAGATACAAATGTTAAGGTGCTTATATAAATTTTACATATGCATATAGGAATTATACACATGCATATATATATGTAAGGTGCTTATACGTATATATATTAAGCACATGCAGCAATTAAAAAAGTGAGGTTGGCCGGCCAGTCTTTCATAAATTCATTAAGGAGACAGTGAACCCATATGGACTTAGTTTATTACTCACGACATTGTAGGCAACGTGAGCTTCACATTTGCATCCAATGCCCTGAGTTCCACGGGACTGACGTGAAGGGGGCTCAGATGAACACTGCATACACTGTGTTTGTGCCACATTCAAGAAACACTGAGCTTATAAAAACCTTGATTTTATAGAGGACTGTGAGCAAAACTGCCCATCTTCCCTTCCAGAAAGGCATTTCTCTGTGCTGAAAGCCAATCTCCTTTAGGAAGGGGAGGGAGATTTTATTATCAGAGAATATCTCTGAGGAGAAAGACATTCTCTCTGTTTATGACACTAGTCAGGAAAGAAATGTGCTTTGTCGGGAGGGATAGACTGTATCCCTAACTTTTGAGAATATTTGCTATATATGGGTTGTTGAAAAGATAATCTGAGGGGGTAGAGGGATCACAGACAGTCGCTTCCTGACAAATGACAGCAGCTTCCTGTGTTAAAAATGGTCAGTTCTAAATGTTAAACAAGGATTTTTATACTGCATTGTTTTTTCAGTGTTTTATGTTATCTTTATTTTTTTTGTTTTTTTTTTTGTTTTATGTTATTTTTAGATGAAAAAAGTCATCAATTCATATCGTGATTGTGAAGTCAAGAAATCAGTCATAATTTTTTAAAGATTTATTTATTTATTTACTTACTTACTTACGTACTTACTTACTTACTTATGAGAGACACACAGAGAGGCAGAGACACAGGCAGACCTGATCCCAGGACTCAGGGGTCACAACCTGAGCCAGAGGCAGATGCTCAACCACTGAGCCACTCAGGGGTCCCAACATTGATAATTTTTTTTTTTTTAATTTAGAGCAGGAGGTTTGCCTTGAATCCCATGTGTAGTATGAGACTTAAACTCACCTTAAACTCTGGCTGATCGTTGAGGCCCAACTACTTTAGATAAAGCAAGATTCGGGATTAGTGAAGAAATCTCGATAAATAGCTAGCAGGAGCTCTCATCTGGTCTGTGTGTGTCCGTGAAAATGTGCTGCTGAATCAGTCCTGTCCTACCTTCATGATGAAGATTCAGTAGCAGCCATGATGCAGAAGAGACATCATCCGAGGTCCTTTCCTGGGGGAGGGGGAGGGTATTTCATAGAACACAATGGTCTTACAGAATCTGGAGAATTCAATGAACAAGACCTGAGCTAAGCTTGAGACAATAACAGAAGCAAACAGAAATGATAGAGGAGGTGGTAATAGAAGAAGCTTGAGTCCCACCAGAGGCCCCTCACAGTGGGAGGAGGTTGGTGCTCAGATCTCTGCAGAACACCTCGGCTGTTGGTGGTGCCTATAATGAAGGGTGATGAGGCTGATTCTTGGGTGGGCAAAAGAAACTGCAGACCGGAACCAACTCTCTCTTTTGGGGCAATGCTGACCAGAAAGAAAAAAAAAGAAAAAAAGAAAAAAAAGGAGGACAAATAATTAAAAAAAAAGAAGAAGAAGAACAGGTATTTTTGACACTTCCTTCTTCATCCTTCTCTTTAGGATGGGATACTTCTATCGATACTTGGATAGGAATAGGGAATGAGAAATGGAGCTTGCCAAGAAACAGTCCCAGCATCTCAGAGCAGAGCATAAAGGATGGGAATGAAGCAGAAAGACAATGGGTAACTGAGTAACAAGATTACAAACTACAAAGTCATTTTCAGGGAATTTCAATCTATTATTTTATGGGATTATCTACTAAGGCTTCTAGGTTTCTTTGTGAAACTAATTCAATTGAAGGCCATGTTACTAAATATTTTTTTTCTAGTGGGACACACACCCGAGTAGTAATACGGATTGATGTTTTTCTCAGGAATTATTTTTTTGGAATTTATTTTAGTGTAGAATGCATACTTTTTCATGGAGCAATGATTTCCTTCTATTTCTTTAAATCGGAAAGAAAATCTTGTGAGGGTTGGAATCTGCTTTGGAATTTGTCCTTTGATATTTCCATATCCATTCTCCCTGTATCTTTAGTAAAACACATAGCTATTCTCCCTTCACCTTCTACTTTATAAAGAGTAGTGATTGTAGAATGAAAATAAGGGAGTTTTAAATGAAAAATTTCCTCTTGTGTATCTCTTCTTCCCATTCGCTTCAGCTTATATGTGATGATCTTGTTGAGATTTTAAAATCTAGCATGAAAGAATAGTCTTACAAATGTCCTTCATTTTTTTCTAGAAAAATACTAGAAAAAGAAAAAGAATCTCTTGTTTCTCTTGTATTTGATTCTATTGCAAATGGTCAGTGTCTGCTTGTATAACACAAGACATGCTTAAGCTTCAGGGATGCCTTGCAAATCTCAACACATCTGCTTAAGAATTACTTTAAAAAAAAGAATTACTTTATACAAATCATTTAAAGGATGTTTTTTAATTTTGCATGAAGTGCTTCTAATTCATTACTCATCAATGTGAATTCTATAAGATGATGAAAATGTCACCATACTTAGTATATCAGTCTATGGAGCTCAACTTACAGTAGCCTATACTGAGTGTTGTAATCAGGCGATCTTATATATAATATTATGAGAAAGAAGTAACATGCTTTTTAAAATATTTTATTTATTTATTCATGAGAGACACACACACAGAGAGAGAGAGAGAGAGAGAGGCAGAGACACAGGCAGAAGGAGAAGCAGACTCCCTGTGGGGAGCCCGATGTGGGACTCGATCTCAGGACCCCGGGATCATGCCCTGAGCCAAAGGCAGATGTTCAACCCCTGAGCCACCCAGGTGCTCCCAACATGTTTTTAAAACACTTCTAGTTGATTCTTAAGATTAGGCTTCTTATTTGATGACATTGAATTCTGATGTATCATTTAAGTATATTTGATAAAACTAAACTCAATGCATAGAAAAGAGTAAATGTTTACTATTTTAATATTTAAATTATCTCCTAAAAATCAATAAGTAAAAGAAAAATAAATAATATTAGTAAAATATTATGAAGAGATAGGTTTTAAAATAAAAATACAAATCTTCAATGAACATATGAAATTATTTTAAATCCTATACAAATTGATTAAAAGTAAACTAAAGCAGAAGATATCATTTTTCACCCATTACATCATCAAAAGATAAAGATGGATAATATATAATTCTGAAAAAGTTGTGAAAAATGGATAGTCACTCATTTATGCTGAAAATGAAAATTAGAAGAACATTATTATAAAGTAATTGCATAATGGTTATGACATTACAATGTGTTTATATTTGGCTAAGGTTTTCACTTCTAGGGATATATTCCTTAAAAATCATTGAATGTTTACGAAAAATATATAAAATGATTAATTTTGCATTTATTAAAAATTAAAATGACTTAAATGACCATCAAAGGGATAGTAACATCAACAAGTGGAGAACTACTAAATCATTAGAAAGAATAAAGTGTATCTATATATATTATTCTAGAAAGATTGTGAAGAACTCTTTTAAATTAAAAAATGTACATTATATGGTGCCATTTAAATGTTCAACTGCATATGTATTCATGAGCAAATGAATCCATTAAAAAACATTTAAGATTAATTTTAATTTTCAACTGAAGATTTAAGTTGGAGTATATTCACTGAAATTTGGTCCCTAGTCCTTGATAAGATTATCTAACTGACAAAATCAATAATGTAGAATTTAGGATTTAAAATCTAGGAAAAAAAAAATACAATAAAAATAAAATCTAGCAAACAAAGAGAATGTCACTATACCATATTTTAACTTTACAAGAAGGATAGCAAGATGAGACATGAAACTAAGGAATTCCTAACTTTGTCCTTCCCTGGCTCTGCCCCCAAATGAGATAGTGCAGGCTTGTCTTAATCTTGAGAATTCTCACAGATGACACCAATTTTCCAGGAGTTGCCACAGAGGGTATTTTTGTCTTTTCCATTTCTGGCCAGCAGAGAATGAAACATCTGTAAACGAGAAGCCCTGGCAAAGATGCTGCACAGGGCTGACGTTTTCTGATAAAACACAAGCTCCAGGGGCACCAGAGTGGCTTAGTCGGTTAAGCTTCTGATTCTTGATTTCGATTTCAGCTCAGGTCATGATCTGGGCTCAGGTCATGATCTCAGGGGCATGAGATGGAGCCCTCCCGATCCCCCCGTGCCCCGCCCCCTGGTCGGGTCCACAATGGGTGTGGATCCTGCTTAAGATTCTCTCTCTCCCTTTCCCTCTACGTCCTCCCTACTCATGCTCTCTCTCTTAAAAAAAAAAAAAGGCACAAACTGTGGGAATCTTCAATTGTGCTGTACATTGAGTTACTAAAATATCTCACTAATGCAATGTGATTTTGCTTTTGTCTAGTGTGGTGAATCCTTTTAGATCTCTGCCACTCAAAGGAGGATTATCAGACTAGGCACACTGGCATCCCTTGAAAACTCGGAATAGATGTACATGTGAGCAAGACAACCTTGTCATTTCTGTGACATTAATAATTTGAAAATACTATTTTAAATACTATAATACTATTTTCAAATATTATATGGTACATTAGGAACCAGTTCTGTCAAAGAAGCCTACACAGAGCTGTGCCATCCACTTTCCCTGACACACACACTTAACAACAGAAGTCAACTAGGAGTATTTTCAGAGGAGGGGAAAGCCAAATTTAGGTGATGGAGTGGGAAGAAAAGGATAATTATGCCAGATTCTAGAAAAATATCATGCTAGCAAATGAAGGGAAGAGGTTTGACAACAAATGTAAACACTAAAATGAGCAAATTAAAGAACGCAATTTGCAAAAGATAAGGGACTGTCTTAGCCAAGACTGAATCATCAAGTGAATAGATGAAAATGCTCCACAAGTGACTTGTAAGTACTTACCAAAAGCATTAATTTATGAAACAAAAGTGTAAAGACCCGATGGTACTACAACCCAGGAAGATGAGATGGGGATCAGAGAGCTGTGGAAACAAATTGAGAAACGAGATTACAGTAGTGCCGGAAAACAAATGCACGCTAAATAGCACAGAACAGAGCAGATGCAGTTGCAAAGGAATTGCTGACACAGTGGAGAAAAGACCTATTAAAATGATGCGAATGCAGAGGAAAAAGACCGAGATCAAAGCAATTAGATGAATCACAATAGATGAAGAGAACAAAGATGTTCCAATAGAATTACTGTCATCTGTGATGTAGGAAACCCTAATAGAATTAACAAAAAACACTCAACCAAAATGGATGAAATTTTCCCAGAAATAAAATTTTAAATATATCTGCAGAACAATAGAATACATGGTGTTCCAGAAACAACAACCGAAGAACAATTTGTCCCAAGAAATAGCCCGATTATGTCATGGAAAGTAGAGAACTAAGTATTGCCTCGCACACAGGTTAGAAAAGAAGGTTGTGCATGCGGAGGAAACCCAGGCTTGCCCATGGAAGTGTTTGGCGACGAAAGCTAATAGCACAGCAGTTATGGGTTCAAAGGAAATAAAAGGTAAAGTTAACTAAAGACGTATTTATTCTGATAAGTTGTCATTTAAGCATGAAAATGAGAGACTGTTACTTTCCATATCAAAGTAAAAAGAGGAAACACACCACCAGCTGGCCCTCTGGGAAAAGAAAACAAGCAGAGAGACAAGAAAACACACCACACCAACTTTGTGACAATTAAGTCAGTCAAGTCAGGGATAAAGAAAGGGATTGTAAGAATCCAAATCAAATAAAGAACTAACCTCCATGTAATGAACCTTACGTGAAAATGCAAATATTATGTACATTAGTAACGTAGTTTAGGGTGTGGAAATAAAGTCCAAGACTTTGGAGAGTCCTATATCTCTGGTGGAGACAATGAAAATATCCAACCTCTCAATATTTTTTCACAATTTTTCCTCAAATTTTGAGATATCTGAAATAAGTATCCCTTGGGAGTAAACATTTACGCAAATAACATTTTAAATATTCAGTGTCCTTTCCTTTCTTCCATTTCATTTCTTTTTCTATTTTAAGCTTTTATTTCAATTCCAGTTACTTAACACACGATATTATATTAGTTTCAGGTGTACAATATAGAGACTCGGCACTTCCAGACATCACCCGGTGCTCATCACCATCGCCTATTTCACTCAACCCTCCATGCACCTCCCCTCTGGTAATTTCTTAATTTGCCCCCCTCTCTCTTTTTTTCCCTTTTGCTTGTTTGTTTTGTTTCTTAAATTTTACATATGAGTGAAATTTTATGGTATTTGTCTTTCTGGGACTGACTTATTTTGCTCAGCATTATACTCTAGCTCCATCCATGTCATGGCAAATGGCAACGTTTCATTCCTTTTTGTGACTGAGTAATATTCCATTGTGCATGTGCATGCACGTGCAGAAGTGCATTGCGTGCGCGCACACACACACACACACACACCTCACATCTTCTTTATCCATTTAGCAGCCAGTGGACACTTTGGCTATTTCCATAATCTGGCTATTGTGGATAATACTATTATCAACATTAGGGTACATGTTTCTCTTTGAATCAGAATTTTTGTATTCTGTGGTTAAATACCCAATTTTCTGGGGCATAGTGCAGATCTATTTTTAACTTCTTAAGAGAACCCCTATACCACTTTCCAGAACCCCCATACATTTTCTATATATAGTGTCATGTCATCTGCAAATAGTGAAAGTTTTGCTTCTTCCTTACCAATTTAAATGCCTTTTTCTTTCTTTTTGTTGTCTGATTGCTGTGGCTAGGACTTCCAGCATTATGTTGAATAAAAGTTGTGAGAGTGGGCTAGCTTATTTTGTTTTTGACCATAGAAGAAAAGCTCTCCATTTTTCCTCATTGAGGATGATATTAGTTGTGGGTTGTTCATATATGACCTTTATCATGTTCATGTATGTTCTCTCTAAACTTACTTTGTTGAGGGTTTTTACCATAAATTGATGTTGTCTTTCATCGAATGGCTTTTCTGCATCTATTGAAATAATCATATGGTTCTTATTCTTTGCATTGATGTGATATGTCATCTGATTGATTTGAAAATACTGAAACACACTTGTAACCCAGGAATAAATCCCATCGGATTGTGGTGAATTTTTTTAATGGATTATTTAATTAGATTTGCTAGTATTTTGTTGATGATTTTTGCAGTTATGTTCATCGGTGATATTGGCTTGAAGTTCTCTTTTTTAGTGGTGTTTCCATCTAGTTTTGGAATCAGGGTAGTGTTGGCCTCGTAGAATGAATTTGGAAGGTTTCCTTTCTCGTCTATTTTTTGGAACAGCTTGAGAAGAGCAGGTGTTAACTCTTCTTTAATGTTTGGTAGAATTCACCTGTGAAGCCATTTTGTCCGGGAATTTTGTTTGTTGGGAGTTTTTTTATTACTGGTTCTATTTTTTGGCTACCTATCAAATTTTTTCTATTTCTTCCTCTTCCAGTTTTGATAATTTATAGTTTGGAGGAATTTACCCATTTCTTCTAGGTTGTATAATTTGTTGGCATATAGTTTCTCATAATATTCTCATGATCCTTTGATTTCCTGTGATGTTGATTATTATTTTTACTTTCTTATTTGTGACTTTGAGGCCATTTTCTTCTTTTCTTGATATGTCTGGCTAGAGGCTTATCAATTTTATTATATTTTCTTTTCTCTTTCTTTCTTTCTTTCTTTCTTTCTTTCTTTCTTTCTTTCTTTCTTTCTTTCTTTCTTCTTTTTTTTTTTTCAAAAACCAGCTTCTGCTGTCATCCATCTGTTCCTTTTTTGTTGTTGTTTTGTTTCAGCATCGTGTATTTCTGCTCTCAACTTTATTATATCCTTCCTTCTACTCGTTTTGGGTTTTATTTGTTATTCTTTTTCTAGTCCCTTTAGCGATAAGTTTAGAGGGTTTATTTGTGATTTTTCTTGCTAGTTGAGTTAGGCCCGTATTGCCATAAACTTTTGCCTTAGAACCACTTTTGCTACATCTTGTATTTTCTTTTTTTTAAATTTTTTTTTATTTATTTATGATAGTCACACAGAGAGGGAGAGAGAGAGAGAGAGAGAGGCAGAGACACAGGCAGAGGGAGAAGCAGGCTCCATGCACCGGGAGCCTGACATGGGATTGGATCCCGGGTCTCCAGGATCGTGCCCTGGGCCAAAGGCAGGTGCTAAACCACTGCGCCACCCAGAGATCCCCGTACATCTTGTATTTTCTTTTTTTTTTTTTTTTTTTTTTACATCTTGTATTTTCATTCTCATTTGTTTCCATGTACTATTTTATTTCTTGTTTAAATTTCCTGGTTGACTCATTCATTGATAGTAGCATGTTATTTAAGCTCTATGTATTTGTGACCTTTCCTGATTTTTTTCTTATGGTTGCTTTCTAGTTTCATAGTAATGTGGTCAGAAAAGATAGATGCTATGACTTTGATCTTGAATTTGTGGAGGTTTGTTTTGTGAGCTAATACGTGGTCTATTCTGGTGAATGTTCCATGTACACTTGAAAATAATCTGTATTCTGCTGTTTTAGGACAGGATGTTCTGAATATATCTGTGAAATCCACCTGTAATATTGACAGATACATATTTATTTTCATTTTATTATTTGTTTTGCAGTTGCTTGTGAAGATTTTCTCTGATTCTTGTTTTTCTCTCTTTCATGGTTTGATGATTGTCATTAGTGATATATTTGGTTTTCTTTCTCTTTATCCTTTGCATATACATTAGTTGTTTTTTTTTTTGTATATGGTTACCATTAGTTTTGTATGTAACTTCTTCTTCATATAGCAGTCTATATTAAATTGATGGTTGTTTAAGTTTGAAACCATTCTTTTCTCTTCCTTACATTTCAGGTATATGTTATTCTATTTTATATTCTCTTATTTTATGAGTTTCTTGACTGATATTTTTTTTAAGATTTTATTTATTCATGAGAGTACAGAGAGAGAGAGAGATGGAGACACAGGCAGAGGGAAAAGCAGGCTCCATGCAGGGAGCCCGATGTGGGACTCGATCCCGGGACTCTAGGATCACGCCCTGGGCTGAAGGCAGGCACTAAACCGCTGAGCCACCCCGGGATCCCCTTGACTGATTTTTTAATAGAAATATTCACTTTTGTTACTTTTGCAACAAGTAGGTTGGTTCCTACCTTTATACTGTCACTTTTGGTCTCTCCTTTCCACTTGAAGAGTTTCTTCTAATATTTTTTTCAGGTTTGGTTTAGTGTTCATGATCTCATTTAGTTTTAGGTTGTCTGGGAAATTCTTTATATCTTCTTCTCTTCTGAATAACAGCTTTCCTGGATAGAGTATTCTTTTTCTTTTTAAAGATTTTATTTATTTATTCATGAGAGACAGAGAGAGAGAGAGAGAGAAAGAGAGGCAGAGACACAACACAGGCAGAGGGAGAAGTAGGCTTCTTGTGAAGGCTCCATACAGGGAGCCAACATGGGACTCGATCCTGGGTCTCCAGGATCAGGCCCTGGGCCGAAGGTGGCTCTAAACCACTCAGCCACCAGGGATGCCCTGGATAGAGTATTCTTGACTGCAGATTGTTCCATTCAGCACTTTGAATATATCATATCCCTCCCTTCTAGCTTGCAAAGTTTCTTCTGGAAAATCCCTTGCCAGCCTTATGGGTTTTCCTTTGTAAGTTACTGTCTTCTTTTGTTTTGCTAGTCTTTTTTTTTTTTTTTTTTCTTTATCATATATTTTGCCAATGAAATTATACTATGTATTAGTATGCATCTGCTTTTACTGATTTTGATGACAGTTCCCTTAGCTTCCTTGATCTGGATATTTGTTTTCTTCCCCAGTCTAGGGAAGTTTTTAGCTATTATTTCTTCAAATAAATTTTCTGCCCCTTTTTCTATCTCTCCTTTTCCTGGCAATCCTATAATGTGAATATTAGTACTTTTGATGGAGTTATTGAATTCCCTATGTCTGCTCCCATTTTACATAATTATTTTTTACTCTTTTGTTTAGCTTGATTACTTTCCATTACTCTGTCTTCTAGGTCACTAATTTTGTTCCTCTGCTTCCTCAATCCTGCCATTCATTCCATCAAGTGCATTTCTTCTTTCATTTATTGAGTCTTTTATCTCTTCTACATTATCTCTGGGTTACAGGTTTCATTCATGTCTTCCACTCTTCTTAAGTCCAGTGAGTATCCTTGTGATCATTGCTTTAAATTTTCTATCAGACATGTTACTTATATCTCTTTCACTTAGATCTCTGACTGTGGCCTTGTCTTGTTCTTTCATTTGGGATAAATTTCTTTGTCTCCTCATTTTGTCTGCCTCTCTCTATCTGTTCTTTTATGTTTGGAAAGTCAGCTATGTTTTTTTACCCCTTGAACATGGTGATTTTAGGAAGAAGACGCCCTAGAATCCGTGCAGTGCAGTTTCCTCTGTTCACCAGAACCTGTTACTTCAGGAGAATTTATATGTATTACTTACACTCTGTTGTTGTGTATGATTTCCTTTTTTTTCTTTTAAATTCAACTAAATATAGGTTATATTAAAATTATAATTTCTAGTATGGTCTAAGGTTTAAATAAATTCTTTCATTCTTTTTTGTTCTTTTTTCCTCCTTTTTTCCTTTTCCTTTTCCTTTTTCTTTTCTTTTCTTTTCTTTTTTTTAAAGATTTTATTTATTTATTCATTAGAATACACAGAGAGGAGAGAGAGAGAGAGAGGCAGAGACACAGGCAGAGGAAGAAGCAGGCTCCATGCAGGGAGCCTGACACGGGACTCGATCCTGAGTCTCCAGGATCACGCCCTGGGCTGAAGGCGGCGCTAAACCGCTGAGCCACCCGAGCTGCCCTTCTTTTTATTTTCTAAAAGCATAACAGATCATGTGGAATGCTCTCCACTTATTGGTTCAAATGTAAAGTTGGCCTTTTTTTATATGTGTTAAAATTCTTAATATTTTTATATGGCTATCTTCTTTTGAAGAAAATATAGTCATTATTAAGCAGATAGACAAAAAAAGTTTAGAAGGATGCATATACAAATTTAAACATCACATTGAGCCTATGGGAATTGGACTGAATATAAGCAGATAGCATGAAGAAACAGTTTTAAATTAATATTTCATAATATTTATACTATTTTGATAGAATTATTATGAGCATATTGTATTCATTACTAACAAAATATAATTTTTGTTAATGAAATGACATTTTTAAAAATAATTGTATTTTAAAGATTTGGAAATCTGTTTTTCTCCATTCTTCTGATTTTGTGAGGCTTCTTATGACCATTACTTTGAACACTTTTTCATTTCATTAGGCCTTTTTTTTTCCTGAGCTTTTATCTCATTCTTTTATTTCAAACATATTCTTCTATCTCCTCATTTTGTTTGACATTCTGTGTTTGTTTCTCTGAATTAGTTGGAATAACTACTTCTCCTGGTTTAAATGGAATGGCATTGTGTAAGAACATCCTCTGTGTTGACTGTATGTGCCTCCTGGCCTTGGCAGGCTGGCTGGAACTGGAGCAGGTGCAGACCATAAGTGTATTAGGATGTGCTGTGTCAGGGCCACTTCTCAGGACACCTGAAGCTGGAGAGAGTATGGGCCAGTGCAGTTCTGTGTGCCATTTAGGGGCTACCTTCACAAGATGACTGAAGGTGGGGTGAGCCTGGGGCATTTTAGGATATCCCTACCAGACGGGCTAGAGCACCTGGACCTTGCTCCCATCTGCACTATCAAAGTAGATGGGAAATGGAAAAAATAGTATATCACAGTGCCTATGACCCTGCAGAGACTTGTCAAAGTTCCCTGCCTGTCTGGAAACTCTCTAGGGTTAGTAAATTGATTTCCTTTACTTATTCCTTGCTTATTCTTTTACTCTAGTTACTCCTTAAACTTATATTTTTTCACTGTGCTCCGGGGCAGAAGAGTCTGTGTGCAGCCCCTCAGTGATAGCCCTCCCTACTGTAGCTTGGCACATCAGAGCTAGAGTTCCCATAGTTACTATCTGTGTTCTTCCTTTTTTTTTAAATTCTATTTACTTATTCATGAGAGACACAGAGAAATGGCAGAGACATAGACAGGGGGAGAAGCACTCTTTCTGTGGGGAGACCGATGGGGGACTTGATCCCAGGTGCTATCCCCCCTCTCCCCGCAAGCTCTTCTATAGCAGAAACTGCTGTACTGGTAGGCATAGATCCCATGTGTCCTTGGGAGGAGGTAGATTTGGGGTATTTCTACATCATCATCTTGGACTGATTCTCAAACTGTGTTGCTAAAACAAGAATGAATGTTTACAAAAGAGCAAAAAAAAAAAAATAGAAAACTTACAGAAAAAGGGAATGAGAATTACTTGTCAGAGTTGCAAGTATTAATGGCATTTTTTAGTCATTCAGAATGTTATTTTCAATGGGTAGATCAATCAAAAAATGCCTGAAAGATTAGTCAATTTAATTTGTCATCAGTCATTTCTAAATTCACCTTTTTTTTTTTTTTGGCTTTACAGAGACATTTATTAATTTCCTTTTGTGTGATATTCTACTTAATTAGGCCCCATTATCAGCTGTTCAAAGAATACTCTGAAAGAAACATAATAAATGAAGTGCAAGTATCTAACATGTTTAGAAATAAATGATAAGAAAATGTGTTTCTTTTAGAAAAGTGGTCTACTGGACTAAAAATGAAATAATGCATTGAGATTCAAGGATTTTTCCTATTACCTTACAGTATGCTATTTTTCATGGTAAAAAGGTTTTGAATTAGACTATAATATCATAAGCAGCAAGAAACTCTCTTTCATAAGTACCTGGGAGCTTTACAACATAGAAATGGAGTCTAAACATAATATTTAGAAAATAGTTGCTTTCTTCCAAATGGAACCAAAATACATCTATCTTCTAAAGACATACTGGATTAGAAGTTCCCACATTTTAGTTTGAGAGAATTTCTTTTTACAACTATATATTCTGTAGCCTTGAGGCACAAAGACGAGAGACTATTCTACAGATTAAATAAATGGCCAATTCTTAAGCCATCTTTGACAATTCAGTGGACATTCACAATGGAAACTGCACCTTAAATCTTTGTTTTAGGACAAGTTCATTTCTATGAAAAATAGAGAGAAGCTATATTTTTGTTCAGTGCTTATTGTGAGCAGCAAAATTCCAGGTATGGAGGCTGCAATAATATACTAGAATTTAAGATTGTGACTCACAGCTAGATTTTAACATCAAATCCCAGTAAGTCTATGTAATTGAAAGCCTATGGAAGATAAAAATAAAATAGTAAGTCATACACTTTTTAAATTTACATGTATTTTAAATAACAGAACCTCTGTAGTAAAGAGAGCTGGCAATTAAACTTATACCCAGAAGAGTAAAATGAGTTGAAATCCAGAGATTCATTTATAGAAGTTTAGAAAAAAAAAAAATTACTTATACCTACTGGGGGGAAAATGCAGATACTTTAGAAAAATATTCCATATATTTTCTGATGTTGATTTTTCATCATTAAAAGATGATTTTGAGGTAGATAACTCTTGGAGTAGACTGACTACATTTAAATTCATTTATACCACTTAAAAGCCATATCAGGAGTGCTTCAGTGGCTGAGTTAATTGAGCCTCAGACTCTTGGTTTTGGCTCAGTTTATGATCTCAGGATCAGGAGATTAAGCCCTGGGCCAAGCTCCCTGCTCAGCACAGAGTCTGCTTGGGATTCTTTCTGCCTCCCTTCTCTCCCCCTACTTCCTGCCCCTCACCTCCACTGGAGTTCTCTCACTCTAATATAAATTAATAAGAAAGAAGGAAAGAAGAAAGGAAAGGAAGAAAGAAGAAAGAAGAAAGGAAAGAAAGAAAGAAAAAAGAAAGAAAGAAAGAAAGAAAGAAAGAAGAAAGAAAGAAGAAAGAAAGAAAGAAAGAAAGAAAGAAAGAAAGAAGAAAGAAAGAAAGAAAGAAAATATTTTTTAAAGGAGATCAATTAATTTTTGATGTATAACAACCACCCAAACTTAATAAATTAGCTATTTCTGGGATCAAGTCCAGCATTGGGCTCCTTACATGGAGCTTGCTTCTCCCTCTACCTGTGTCTCTGCCTCTCTCTCTGTGTCTCCCATGAATAAATAAATAAAATCTTAAAAAAAGAAAAAGAAGAAAACAGTACAATTTCCACTATTTTAAAAATATGTAGCATGGAACAATGCATTAATTTGGATAACAGCATAACACCAATATTAGTCAAAGCCATTAGTATTTTATTTAGCTCATAATTCAATGAGTCGATTGCTTGTCAAGGGTGGCACTTGATGCCAACAGCCATCAAATCCTGGAAGAGGCAAGAGACAAATTCTCCTCTAAAGCCTCCAGAGGGAGTATGGCCCTGCTGACACCCACTGAAACTGACCTTTGACATCTGATACTCAGAACTATGATATAATAAATTTTCATTGTTTCAAGCTCTAAGTTTGTCTTAATTTTGCTGCAGCGCATTTCAAACTAATTCAGAATTTTGGTACAGGAAGTAATTTTGTAAAAATCAAAAAAATGTGGATGTGGCTTTGGGATTGGATATTAGATAGAAGATGGAAGAATTTTTTTTTTTTTTTTTTTTTTTTGTGGGGGAAGCATGAGTGGGGGGAAGAGCAGAAGGAGAGGGAGAGAGAATCTCAAGCCAACTCCATGCTCAGTGCAGAGCCCAATGTGGGGCTGGATCTCACAACCCTGTGATCATGACCTGAGCCAAAATCAAGAGTCGGATGCTTAACTGACTGAGCCACCCAGGTGCCCCAAAGCTGGGAGAACTTTTATGCCTATGTTGAAGGAGCCTAGATTATTTTGAACATAACAGACTGTTAGAAATATGGATATGAAAGGCATTGCTGTTGGGGAATCGTAAAGAAATGAGGGTTACAGTATAGAAAGCCTACATTAGAGAATCCACGTATGATCACAAAAAGAATACTGGTAGAAATATAAAAGATAAAGCAGACAATACTTAGAAGGAAATGAGGACCATACTTCTGGGCACTAGAGAAAGACATTCCTTCACATTCACTGCTAGAAAAGGTGGCTGCATTGTGTTCTCTGCTGGTTCGAACCACAGAACTTGTAAGTAATGAACTTGGATTTATTTATTTATTTATTTATTTATTTATTTATTTATTTATTTAGAACTTGGATTTAAATGAGATTTCTAAGCACACTGTTTAAATCGTGGCCTGGTTTCCTCTAATTGGTCATATTAAAATGTAGAGAAAAGACAGGAAGAGCTGGTTGGGAAAAAACCACCAGGACTTGATTTTTTAAAGTCTCAGCCTGTCCAGATTGCAAAAGATGCTAAAATTGAAAGATTAATTACTAATGAAACATGTCATGGAGAGAATATCAGAGGCTGGTGAGGTAGACATTTGGGGTTGTTGAAGAGATCAGGCGTGTGTCTCTTGGATCCCCTCCACCCTCTCAGCAGACACCAGGAATAGAGATGAGATTATACCAGAAAGAGCTGTGGACACTCTTTCGTCTAACGATGTGAATTCCCGTGACAGACACAGAAATCTACAAGGTGTAGGGAAATGTTTTATCAGGAGAAACATTGGACTGAAAGGAATAGAAATAGACAAAGAGAGAGAGAGACAGAGACAGAGACAGAGACGAGAGAAGGATGCAGACTTTCAAACTTCTATATGCAGCAAATGGACTAAACCAGTGACTCTTCTGCAAACATGTGACATTCTTTCAGAAAAAGAAATAATACTTCAAAAAGCAAAGCTGCAGGCCCAGTGGTTGGAGCCCCTGACCACAGAAGATTATCCCCAGGCCTTAAAACTAACAGAATTTCACCTGCTGGATTTTCAATTTGCTTGAGACCAGTAACTCTTGACTTCCTTAATTTTGTCTGTTTTGACATGGAAATGTCTAAACTGCTCCCCCAGTCCGAAATTGCATTTTGGGAAAGGGATCACTTGTTTTCTAGTTCTTTAGATCCACAGGTAGAGAGAAAATTGGCCCCAGAATGGATCATGCCCAGAACGTCAGCATATATCTGCTGTGAATAAGCTAGATTTGCTGGAGCTTTGAACGTGGAACTGGTGATCATTCGATGAGATTTTAGACTTAGCATTGCTGCTCTGATGGGTTGGCACCTGCGCACCTCTTGGTCTGGCTGCTCCTGAGCCACAACCTTTTACAATAAACTGATAATCTAGTAAGTAAGATGTTTCCCTGAGTTCTGTGAGTCAATCTATCAATTTATCGAACCCAAGGAGGGGGTCGAGGGAACTTCTCATTTACAGTCAGTGGGTCAGAAGCACAAGTGACAACCTGGACCTGTAATTGGCATCTGCAAAGGCCAGCAGTCTTGGGGGACTGAACCCTTAAGGTGAGGAATCGAATGCTACCTATGTGTAGACAGGGTCGGAATTGGGTGGAAAGGTGGGACACCCAGCTGATGTCTGGGAATTGCTCAGTGCTCTGGAAAACCTCACCCCCTCCATGGCCATCATTCTCAGGACACCTCCCCTTCCGTTCCTATCCGTCTTTCTTCTTTACATCTTCTGGTAGAAGTCTGTTACACTTTCCGTAGATGTCCTACAGGCCTTGGATATTCTGTTCTGTTTTTCTCAGTTTACGTTCTTCGCTTTTGGGGTTCCACGGACTCTAGTGATTGATCCCCTAGCTCAGAATTTATGTCCATAGTTGTGTCCAGGTTATTAATAAGCCCATCAAAGGCATTCTTCATTTTTGCTACAGTGGTTTTGATTTCTAGGCGGTTGTTGTTTTTTCTGGTTCTTTCTTTGGATGTCCATCTCTCTGCTGACACTGTCCATCTGCTTTTGTCTATTTTTTAAAAGATTTTATTTATTTATTCATGAGAGACACAGAGAGAGAGGCAGAGACACAGGCAGAGGGAGAAGCAGGCTCCCTGTGGGGGAGCAAGATGTGGAACTCCATCCTAGGACCCCAGGGTCACAACCCTGAGCCACTGAGCCACCCAGGCGTCCCTGCTTTGGTCTATGTTACCCAATATTTCTGCTACGTCTGGTTCTGCTGCTTGCTTTGTCTCTTTAAATTTTGTTTTTTTCGTGGTTGTTGTTGTTCTGCTTTTTGGTATGCCCTGTAGCTTTTTCTTGACAGCCAGATATGAAGCACTGGATAAAAAGAACTGCTGTCAATAAAGGACTTCAGTCACTAGTGATGAGATATGGGGAGGGGGCGGGGAGCATTATCTAACTTATGATTAGGTCTCGGTTTTCAGTGAGCCATTGCACTGTGACCTTCACAGGTGTGTTTCCGCCTTCCTCCCCTGACCCACCCCATCCCTTATGCAGGAGAGGATGGGTAAAGGGAGCTGGAGTCGGATATTTCCCTTCTCTAGGTCAGTCAGGTTCTAATTGTGCCCCAATGGGTTGTCTCTGGTTAATGAATTTTCCTGAAGCCAAGCCTTGGTCAGAAAAGCAGAGGACAGTTGTGGATCTCAAAATGGTTCTTCTTTTTCTCCCCCTTCAGGAAGCCAGAGGGGATTTTTCATTAATATTGACTATGGTACCTGGTGGAGCAACTAATGAATTATTGACCTGAACCTCTGAAACCAATAATGCATTATATGTTAATTAATTGAATTTAAATAAAAATTTCTTACTAAAAAAAGTCTATCTTGCAACATGTGCCCCTCTTCCACCATCCCTGGGCCCCCCTGCAGTTTTTATCTCTAGAGTTGGCTTCACTGAGCCTCCTACAATCAATGACAGCTCAAGTTGTCCTACCCAGGCATCTGTTCCAGAGTGTTTCGGCTAGCGGGCTTCGGCTCTCATAGGCTGTAACTCAACTATCCATCTGTCCAGTCTTAGCAACGGCAAGCAGTTTGTTCTGTGTCCTCCTCTCTCTTATGGATCCAAGAAAAGTTCTTGATTTTTCAAACTGTTCAGATTTTTACTTGATGTTAAGATTGAGTGGCAAATTCCAACTGCCTTTAGTGCCAAACCAGTAACTGGAAGTGTACACAGCCTTTTTTTTTTTTTTTTTAATAACGTATGTACCGAATATCTGCTTTAATTTTAAAAAAATATCACTTTTTAAATTTTTTTATTAGTGCAGTTTTAGGGAACTTTAATTCTTAATTATATTTATTATATAATTGTATGTTTTAAAATATATATTAATAAAATTATTCATCATTAAAAGTAATGAATATTAGAACTGACAGATTTTCTTATAAAATGTTACTTGATTCATTGCGTTTGATAGTAGGAAAAATTTTAGTTGGTGCTAAGGGAATGCTGGATATGAAAGTATTTAGAGCTCTGGAATGCCTCTACTCATCTTTTTCATCAAACATTTCCTAGATGCATCATCTTGATTATATTATATAACCTCCCCCTTAAAAGCTTCCTGTATATGAAATAGAGAATGTTTCTTCTTATATAATTTAATAAATGAATGTCTGTCAAGGTCTTAAAATAATTGTTGTCAAATAGTAAACACACTGTAAATGACATCTATTTTATCATCCATTCTTTGCAAATCAGTAACTGATACTGTACATATACCAGTTTGCATTTTTATAATATTGCATATATTCTGGTATCTAATTAATACCAGGCTTCATGAAAGGTTTCATTTTACTCTTTCTATTTTTGTTTGGTTTGATTTAGTGAAATCAATGCTTGATTTCGGACTAAATGTTTTAGATAGAATTTTTAAGACTCCTTTTTTTTTAAGATTTTATTTTTTTATTCATGAGAAACACAAAGAGGCAGAAACACAGGCAGAGAGAGAAGCAGGCTCCATGCAGGGAGCCTGTCATGGGACTTGATCCCTGGACTCTAGGATCACACCCTGGGCTGAAGGCAGACACTCAACCAGAGTCACCCAGTGTCCAAATTTTTAAGACTCTTAAGCTCTGTGTTTGTTTTGTATATATCTTAATACATGTTCAATGTGTATATATTGAATATGAATTTCTATGGGTTAAGTCTAAACAACAATAAATAATTTTGAATATTTAACTATTTCAAGGACTACATATGGCCAGAAATTGGTGGGATACAAGAAGGAAAAAACAAATATGGGAAGTAGTTCAACTACCTTCCATGCAGTTCCTTATTTAAATACACATGAACTGGGCCACTTGGGTGTCTCAGTGCTTGAGCATCTGCCTTCGGCTTGGGTCATGATCTTGGGGTCCTGGGATCAAGTCCTGCATCAAGGTCCCGCAGGGAGTCTGCTTCTCTGCCTATGTCTCTGCCTCTTTGTGTATCTCATGAATAAATAAGTAAAATTTTAAAAATATACACATGAACTGAGTAACCACTAATAACTCATTACTTCCTCCCTAGGCCTTTGCTCTGACAATTACCATTAGACACAAATGATATGATAATTAAATTCTTTAAAATGTGGCTTTTCCAAATACATCAGCTTCCTCTATTGATATCAGTTAAATGCTAGGAAAAGCAGCCTGCTTTCCATGTTTATATATTACCATACTGTTAATTGGTTACTCACAAATTTATTTATTTAAATTTAAGCACATGATGCAATCATCATAGTTTTGGTATAGTTATAATTATTACCAATATGATGATCATATGATATTATATTAATCATTTTACTTGTCATGAGCTACCATTATAGTGAAAGTCAAGAAGAAGGTAATATAACACATTTGGAGTGCATATAATTGTAACCTGATTTAAAATCTAAACCACATAGAAAACTGAAGTTTTCTAATTAATGTTTGCTTTTGAACAACAAAAGAAAGAGAATATAACATATAAAGTAAGATAATTTTTATCTTCCCACTTTAAAAAATGTATTGACCTACAAAAATAGCAGCTTTAAATAAAAACATTTTAAGATACACTAGTGCTGTAACAATGTTAACTCTTTTGAACAAAGTGATGGGAAAGTATAATTTTGGACTTATACTTTCACACACTAAGGATTTTTATGATAAAATTTAAAATTTAACTGCTTAAATTAAATCAAACTTGACTCAGTGCAAAGTTCTCTGTGTATAATTTGACACTTTATACTTTCTAACAGAATCCCAAATCCATGCAAATTTTAGGAGTAAATAAGCACTCTTACTCAAGAGTGAATTTACCAGAAAAAAAAAAAAAAAAAAGCTAACCACTTTATTCTAGTCCTTTTTAGAGACAAAATGCTTCCTAGTGATGTGACTCCTATATCATTATTATATTATATATTCAACTATTGAAATTTCCTCTTATTTTAAAAGATTTTATTTATTTATTCATAAGAGATACAGAGAGAGAGGCAAAGACACAGGCAGAAGGAGAAGCAGACTCCCTGCGGGGAGCCCACGGTGGGACTTGATCCTGGGACCCCAGGATCACAACCTGAATTGAAGGCAGATGCTCAAACCTTGAGCCACTCAGATGTCCCTGAAATTTCCTCATGATTTAGAATAAAAAGAAAGTGTTCATATTCATTATTGAATAGTACCCATTTCTTTTGATTTACATATGTTAATTTACCAAAGCAGATGAATAATCAATAAAGAATGTGAATTACGAGTTTAGTTTTTCAGTAAAATACCATAGAAGTCGGCTCTTCTGCAGGATTTCCCCACTCCAAGGCAATGCCTATTCTCTCTGTTCAAATTTAATGACCTGTTACAGGCATGTGCAACTCCTCCCCATTTCCTGCCCCCTGGGTGGATGCCTATATTGTGGCGCACTACCTAATAGTTTTTGAAATGAACTGTTCAGAAAGGGAGAAGAAAGAAGGAAAGGAAGAGGAATAAGTAAAATCTTAGATTTGAATTACCATGTGGAATTGTTACTTACCATATTTTCCCTTCTTTTGAAAAAAAAAATGCTTTTAGGAACTTTTTAATCACTGAATTATTTTTGTGTGTATAGCAGCTCTTGATTCAAAATATCTTGAATTGAGATCTCTTGCTTTCATGATCCTTTTTATGAACTTTAAGACCCTGCTGATAATGATTTACTATCTGGTATAAGAAGGCCTGATGAATACAGGTGATTGCAACATTCAAAGCACTCTACTACAAAATGGTATTTGGCACAAGTGATATGAATCAAATGTGCTTCACTTTTGTCTCTGCATGTTTAAGAAGAGGCACAGGGGCATATAAAAGAAACAAGTTTTAGGGTCAGCAAAATATGCTTTGAGTGCTTTTAGATAAAGAATGATGGCATAATAAAATACAGCAAGGGAAAAATGCAAAAGCAAATACTAGTTTCTCCTCAGTCACAATATTTTGGCTGAAGCTATTGTTCGTGAACCATTTCATAATTAGAGTTGCCTAAAAGTCACAAACGTCAATTATAGAACCATTTGTCAAACACATTTTCTGTGGTTCTCGACTAGAAGAATAGTTTAAATCTTTCATTTATCAACACCTAAGTTTTACTCTGATATTTGCTAACTTCTTTTTTTTTATTATTATTTGCTAACTTCTAATTTGGAATGTAACTCTTGATACAAATGTTACTGGCAGGAAGAAATAAGAGAAAATACGAAATCAAGTGTTAAATAGTTCCTTTATGTGTTATTTTTATGTAGTGACAGTGGAGGGAACAATCCAGATAGGGCCTGCAGATCTACAATGATCAAAATTCATTTGCACCATTGATGCATAGGATCTTCTTAAATGAGAAGATGAAAACATGTAGGTGCTACATCCCCTATAATAACATTTAAAAGCTTGGTAAGCAGCAAGATAGCTATTTGCAAAGTTAATGCTACCTCTGTGTGGAGGGCGAAAAAACCCTGCTATATTTGGGTGATAATTTTGCAGATGTCTTACTTTAACATAAAATGCTTTTGTGTTAAGTAAAAACAAATTAAAATAACATACCTTGAAATTTATTTATAGGAGAAAGAAAAAAATACCCAGAATTAAGTATATTTTTTTTTCTTGGAAAACTAGTTTCTTTTTTTTTTTTTTTTTTTTTTTTAGTTTCCTTTTCAATTAAAATTTTAAAATTCCATGTATATTTTACAGTTTTATTGCATAAATCTTGACTGCAATAATTTGTTAGGTTATATAGTTCTAGGCCTTCTAGAACAACCTCCAACTTTTAATGAAACTATTGTTTAGTAGTTATAATTTTTATAACTATTTTATGTAATTTATAAATTCAATTACTTAATTTATAAATTTAAGAAATAACTGAAAAGGGCAGAAAGAGTGGATGAAGGGTTAGAAGAGTGAGATTTATATGCAAGAAATATTTTGTGAAAGCCTTGTCTTTTAAAAGGGGAAATGATTCTAAAGCAAATAAACCACCCATTACTATGTCTTAAAATTTCCATTAAAGTCAATGAATTAGCAAAGAACAGAAATTGCCAAGGACATTAATTAAATATTAGAGAGTATTATAGTTAAAGATAAATACGCTATGCATTGAAGCAGATATGTATTATTGCTAGCAACATAACTCTGTAGTGCTGTTAAGAGCAAAAAAAAAATTAATATATAAACACACTTTACTCATACAGGAAATTAATGGACCAAAAAGCTATCTTTTTTTTCTATTTAACTGAATTCACCATGAAATAATAGCTAATATTAAACTTGTTTATAAACATGATACCACAAAGGAATAGAGAATGAACAATCCTCAGGGATCCCTGGGTGGCACAGCGGTTTGGCGCCTGCCTTTGGCCCAGGGAGCGATCCTGGAGACCCGGAATCGAATCCCACGTCGGGCTCCCGGTTCATGGAGCCTGCTTCTCCCTCTGCCTGTGTCTCTGCCTCTCTCTCTCTCTCTCTCTGGGTGACTATCATAAATAAATAAAGAAAAAAAAATTAAAAAAAAAAAACAATCCTCAGATAAGTATGCATCAGAGCCACATGAAGGCTGATATATGTACTAAAAAAATAATAATGATGCAGAATTAGCTAAACATTGCCTACTATGCCTTGAATATTTGGAGTAAGACTAGAGTTCTACATTTTTGCATAAAGCCATATGTCTTATATTTGTATTTTTGTAATAATTTTATTTACATAAAAAATTGAAAGCTTCATTTGCTTTTTTTTATTTTTAAGCCTCATTTGCTTTTATTTCACGTCAAAAGAAACGCTTGCCTGCCAAAAAAGATTATCAGCGGTGTCACATAGTCAATTTTTAGTAAATTATCATGGCACTGAAGCTGTATGATTAAAAGTGTGTCATTTAAGAAGAGACTTGTTGAAGCCCTAGGTAGGTTGAATTCTAAAACTATCTTCCTTTTATTTTGGCACAGATAGGATTATGCTGCCTTCACTTTATTTATTTTTTGTTAATATAATTCTGGCTATTTTGCTAAATTATATTTTCATGTTTTTAGAGGGACATATATTACAAAGAAACAAAAACAAAAAACCTAATACAATGTGCTAGATATTTGCATATTCCAAAAGACTCAAAGGTAAAGGTAATACACTTCTGATGTTTAAACACATACTACTCAGCTAAACTATAAACCTTCTTCCCTTAAAACTGATTCTTCACTTGAATGGATTTAACACATTTGGAAATATCACATTAATTTTTTTATAATCTATTCTATGATCTACAAACTCACAGAACTTTGTTCAATGGAATGCCCATTTTTCCAAAATAATTTTCAGTAGCTAGAAAATTTAACAAAATGTTTATGCTGAAAATCTAGGTTACTAATATATATATGTTGATATGGGAGCAATGCTAAAAAATGAGAACATGTAAACATAGAAAAAGGGCCTTTGTTTATAAATTATCACAATTCTGACACTAATTTGAGTGAAAGTAATTTATTTTACGTTGTGTGATACCCTACAGTCTCAAGTTTTTCAAAAATCTGAAGACAATAGAGTCATTAAATGCACTTTTAAAATGCCTTTGTAAGTGATTTTAAAGTTCACGGGAAAAACTATGAATGTTGAAGCCTAATCTGAGTGGGTGAAATCGTTCAGTTACACTTATTTATTCATTTTGGTTTTATATTAATTTGCAGATAGTGCTGCACATACCAGCCTTCTTCTTCTTCTTTTTTTTTTTTTTTTTTTTGATTTTTATTTATTTGTGATAGTCACAGAGAGAGAGAGAGAATGAGGCAGATACACAGGCAGAGGGAGAAGCAGGCTCCATGCACCGGGAGCCCGACGTGGGATTCGATCCCGGGTCTCCAGGATCAGCGCCCTGGGCCAAAGGCAGGCGCCAAACCGCTGCGCCACCCAGGGATCCCTTCTTCTTCAAAAAAAAAATCATTAACTTTCCAATTAAATGCTAAACATTTCATTAAGTTTCTATTTTTAAAGTTTTTATTTTAATTCCATTTAGTTAAATATAGTGTAATATTAGATTCTAGTGTAGTGATTTATTCCATTTCTAAAGTCAGAGACAATGTTTGATCTTCACAAATTTCAATTTCTATTTCAACAATATTGCACTAAACATTAGCATTTCTAAATCAGACCAAAGTTATAAGTGAAATATTTTTCATTGAGGGTTTGTTTTACAGGTCTTTTTTTTTTTTTTTTTTTTTTTTTTTTTTATAATACTAGTGAGTATATTTTTCTTGTTTTTTTTTTTTTGTATTTGTTTTCTTTTTTTTTTTTCTCTCTCTCTTTTATTTGTATGTTTGTGTCTTCTGCTCACGTTCTTTATTATAGTACAGGTCCTATTGATTTGAAATGATTTCTATATTATAATTATTTTTTTAACTCACATTGGGGAGCTGGTTTTATCTTATTTCCGGGGTATAATTAAAAGATTTATATTTGTTTCAATAAAACCAATGTAGTTTAGGCTATTCCAAAACAGTAACTTCAAATCAAATCTTGGTATTTTCTTTTGTTGGCTGAGTGGTTAATAATATTTTTGTAAGTTACAGATATATAGCTGTTGTTTAATATGTGATTTTCAGACACTAGATATTAGTATATTTAATATATCCACAAATTGTGTCAATGTTTGGATATACTAATTTCATTCATTATGCCTTTTTATTGTGATTGTGTATACTGGGTATATAGTAAGCTTACGATGTATGGAAGTAATTTCATCACATTTATTCTCTAGAAAGATCCTTCGGATTATATAGTAGATAATAGATTAGACCAAACCGTAACTGAGGACCAAAAACAATCCTCAAGAAACTAGTAAAATAAACCCTAAGAAGGAAGATACCGAATTATGCAAGATACGGACAATGGAGAAAGAGAAACATAGTGAGATTTAAAGGCTAATAAAGAATAGGAAATAAACATAGTAAATTTTTTTGGCTTTTGGGATGAGCGAGAGATAACAGTCAAAGATCAATACCAGTTTCTACCATGAGTCCATGAAATAAGGGCTCAAACAAGAGCAGGAACTATGGCAGACATAGATAAATTTTATATAAGCTTACCTAAGTGCTTTGACATAGCAGAAGACAGATTCTGGAACTTAAAAAGGAGATCTGAAGAGTAGATATAAATTAAGAATCTAAGACAAAGGATAAAGAGAACAAGGAAGAATTTTTAAGGTGAAAGGATTTATAAAAAGTATTGAGGGCAGATTAATGGTGCATACTAATTTATAATGAAAGCTCTGGCCCACTGACCATCCTTAGAAACAAAGTGGTTGGTTGTGATCTAGGGCCAATGTTTTATAGAAGAGTGAAAGCCAAATTTCTATGGTTTTAGAAGTGAATGTCAGATCAGAAAGTAAGGTAATGAGTACACAAAATTCTTACTAAAATGTCTGACAATGTATAATATCCATGATTTTCAATATCCCTAATGTAGGAAGGAAAAAGATTGACAATTTGTGTCAATTTTTTGGTACGTTTTTGCTGTGCTTCTGTGAATGAAAAAGAAGGCCCTGATAGAACTGCAAGGAAGACTCTTTTGATTTGAAGGAACAGACAACAAAACAAAGACATTTTTTTGTTTCCCATAGTTCTCTAATAGAGACAATACATGACTGTGTGGTTCTAAACGACCACATGTTCTGACTGTCCAGTATGAACTGAGAGTTAAGTGAGTAACACAGCTGAGTCTGTGCACCGGTACCTCCTCCTCGGCTGCAGTGATACGTGAGCTTGGATTTCCTGAATCTTCAGAATCACATCCTAAAACTCAAGGAAGTTACATGAGCAAGGGGCACATACTACTGCTTTGTCTTCTCTTCCTCAACTTACACCTTTGGCTTGATTGGAATTCTTGTGACCTGAAGAAGAAAAATAGTAAGACTGGTCTGTAAAATATTTTTCTTTTCTTTTTTTTTAATTTTTTTCTTTTTTTCTTTTTTTTATGATAGTCACAGAGAGAGAGAGAGAGAGAGAGGCAGAGACACAGGCAGAGGGAGAAGCAGGCTCCATGCACCGGGAGCCCGATGTGGGATTCGATCCTGGGTCTCCAGGATCACGCCCTGGGCCAAAGGCAGGCGCTAAACCGCTGCGCCACCCAGGGATCCCAAGATTTTTCATATAATCTGACACCTCCCTTATGTGGAAAGCAGGTATGAGTACAGTCCCACTGAAGGGTGTCTCTCATGGGAGATGATAAAGGAGAATCCTAACCAGGGGCAGAACTTTGAGAAGTCATCTGGGTGTTTAATTCTTCTGTAAAAGAAGGGAGGGAGCCTGCTTCTCCCTCTGCCTATGTCTCTCTGTCTCTCATGAATAAGTAAACAAAATCTTTAAAAATAAGAAAAAAATTAAGAAAAATTAAGAAAGACAGATGGTAGAGTTAAGTGTTTACATTTATTTGGTATCAGGCTTTGGAAGGAATAGGATTGGAAACTTTTAATATAAAGGAAATATTTGAATGACCTTTATGAATGGGCTCAATGTGGTGATATGTGTATCATGTGAAAGGTCACAGAAGGTCAAATTCTTCAGGAGAATTTTTTAATGATTACAGACAAAATGGTCTCTCCTGTGGATGTTAGGTAGATTTCTTCCCCTCACCCCTCTCCCCACCCCCACAGACGTTTGTTCAATGCTCTCATGAACAATGTTCAGTGTGACCATGGAGAGTGACAGAGGATAGTCGTGGGTTTAACATCTTGGGCCTCTCCTCACTAACACTGATTCGGCTGTGGCCATTGGTAAATGAACCTGCTAATTACAAGTATTAACACTAGGGACTCATTTCCTTTGGATCAACAACTCTGTGGGGGTTGATTACATTGAAATCTTCCAACAGGGAAAGAAAGGAATAAATTCTTGGGTTGGGATTAGTTGCCTGTCCTGATCCTACACTGCTGACCAAATTTCTATTTGTGATTTTTTTCCATCCTCTATTTCATACAGCATTGCTGTGGTCCAGGGAGCTCCTCCTAGAATAGAATGTTCACCGAATTCACTTTTTTTGCCATGTCTTTCATAACCCCTACATATCAGATCTGATAGGATTTGTAGCTCCAAGACAAGCTATTTCCTATAGAAGACTAAGTTATGTGACAAAAAATCTTAGAGGGCCAATAAATACTAAATACACACATGAATGAAGGCTGGACCACAGATTGTCATATGACAATATCTAGGGTAAGCAGCCCCAGAGACAACACCAGTCTTTGCAGCAATTGGCCCAGAAAGGTAAAAACTTGGAAAACAACTGCAAATGTCCATATGTTTTGCCCCCACTTCCAGATCAGGATGAACCAGAAAAAGACACGTGCAGCATCCAAACCAGTCACTTAAGACATGAGTCTTTTATCCAGCTTGCCTCGAGATTCACCCGTCAAGTAGACCACACCTGAAACCCTCCCTTTGTTTCATATAGAGCACTCCCCTTTCTTGTCTGGTTTTGAATCTCTGCAAACATACCACATGTGATGAAGTCTAAGTCTGTGACTACAGGGAGTTCTGAATAGTTTCTGCTTGTTCTTATTTAAACAGATTTTTTCCCCCTAGATGAAGCACTGAGACATGGTGTGCACTGCCTGTCACCATGGACCTAGCCTGTGACCAGACACTTTTCTCAGGGAGGTCTCTTGTACATCAATGTTAATGGCTTGATTACATCTACACTGGTAATACAAATGGAGAGAAGGGGACACCTTTAAATAAGAGTTACTCCTAAGAGGTTGCTTACTGGAAATGAATTAAAAATATTATTAATGATTTGTGTCAACGGATCTATGTCAGGTAGGGGATATAATGGGTAATAAATATTAAAGAGGGCACGTGATATAATGAGCACTGGGTGTTATATAAGACTGATAAATCCCTGACCTCTACCTCTGAAACCAATAATACATTACATGTTAGTTAACTGAATTTATTTATTTTTTTAATTTTTATTTTTATTAATTTTTATATTTTAATTAATTGAATTTAAATAAAATAAAATTTAAACTTGAGAAAAAAAGGAATAAGGCTAGATTGAGAATTTACAAGAGACTTTAATGTTTACGGTGCTTATAGATGTTGACCAATGGGCCAGGGCTTAAATAAGGAGCATAGAAACTCTGAAAGGAGATTTAAGGGTCACCACTGTAACAGCTTGTAGTTGAAGATACGCGAGTAGGTCATGTCATCCAGATATTATCATCCAGAAAATGTGTGGATATAAAAAGAGCAAAGGTCTATGAGATAACCTGAAGATCAACGTATAAAACATGGATGGTAGAAAAGGATTGCATTAAATAAATGGAGAAAGAACATCCATGGAAGATGTCACTGAAATGAAGACATCTTTGAAAAAAAGGAGAAGGTTGAAACTCTGTTAAATGCCACAGAAAGGATTAAGATAAGAATTCAGCAAGGAGATCACTGCTGATATTAGTGAGCTCGCGTTCATTGGCATGATGGGAATGCATGCCACATTCGAATGGTTGAGGATTGCCCGTGCCACCAGAAAGCAGAACCAGAAAATGGAACTTATTCTATAAAAAGGAGGGACAAAATTATAAAGATTGCACACCTCAAAGAGAATTTTAAGTAATTAACTTACGACTTACCAATAAAATGGTATGTTATACAGTTTCAAAAAACTGTATGAGTATTTATAATGTGGGGTTATGTTAAAATTTATCAATAAGGAAAAAGCAAACAAATAGTCAGATATATATTTCCAACTTCAGAAGACCCAAATAGCTCTGTGATTCTGTTTATCAGAAATATTATTAAGTAGTATTCTCTGTGTGACAAGAAATTTTTTTTATATTCATGAGAATAATTTTTGCTTATTTTTGAAACTATGATGAACATGTACTAATTTTTAAAATAGTAATAAAATCAGCAACACAATGGGATGTTTAACAATGAGGAAGATATTTATAGTCTTTCTCCTGTTTTTAATAGCAAAATATATTCCTATTGAAGTTTATATGTAAGTTTTCATGTTGATGTGTTGGGACAGCTTTGCCAATCAAAACAGAATGCTGAATATTTGCCTCATCTGGGAAATTTCTTTCTCCTGCTGCCCTGGTGCATTCCCTACTCCAACCAGTGATAACCGTTTTTTTCATTCCTAACTTCTTAGATTAATTTTGTCTATTTTTTCTACTTAATATAAATGGAATCATAGATTATATACTATTTTTGTCCACCTTCCTTAGCTCTATGTGATTCTTCTGACGTTCACTTATGCTATTGCATGTACATGAAGTCCATCTCTTTTTACTGATGAGCAATATCCCAATGTATGAAAATACCAAAATTTGAATATCCACTTTCCTACTGATGGAATATGGTTGGTTCCTAAGATCTATTTTTTTCTTTTTATTTAAGTTTTAATTTAAATTACTGTTAGTTAACATACAATGTAATATTAGTTTAAGGTGTACAATTTAATGATTCAAAACTTCCATACATGGCCTGGTGCTCATGGCAAGTGCCCTCCTTAATCCCCATCGCCTATCTCACCCTTCCCCCACCCCCCTCCCCTCTGATAACCAACAGTTCTTTCTCTACAGTTAAGAGTTTGTTTCTTGGTTTGACTCTCTCTCTCCCTCTTTTTTACTTTGTCCATTTGTTTTTTCTCTTAAATTCCACATATGATTGAAATCCTATGGTACTTTGTCTGATTGACCTATTTCGTTTAGTGTGATACTCTCTAGCTCCACCCATGTCATTACAAATAGCTGGACTTCATTCTTTTCCATGGCCTAATATTTAGCTATTATGATTAAGGCTGCTATAAATATTCTTATACAATAATTTTAGATAAAACATTTTTCAAAGTTGGTATATAATGTTCGCTCCAATCAGTAATGAAAGGATTTCAGTTGAGCCCCACTTTTGCCAACATTTAGTATTGTCAGTTGTTTTGCTTTCAGGTGCTGTAGTGTTTTTAGTTTTTACTTCACTGAAAAATTAATAATGTTGACAAATTTTCATGTACTTATTGATTGTGTCTGTGTCTTCTTTTGTGGAGTATCTGTTCAAGTTTGTTCATTTAAGTGGCTTATTTGTATATCCTATTATGGATTTGTAGGAAAATTTAAAAATATATATACAATTAATTTTCTGGGTTGTATGAATTATGAATGTGTTTTCACTGTTTGTAATTTATGTTTCCTAATACTGACTTGTCATAAGCAGACACCTTTTATTCTGATGAACTACGAATAATAATTTTTCTTTTATGATTAAGTTCTATATAAAAAGTCTCATTTTACTCTAAGCTGTGAAGATAGTTTTTCCTATAGAGGTTTTATGGTTCTAGCTTCTCCTATAATCCAATTTGGCCTTTATATATTATAAAAATTTTAACTTTTATATTATTACCATAGTAATACTTTCAAATATTATATTTATTAATATTTATACTTGTTAGGCAGATGTCAAGGCTATTTACTTCTGCTTATGACCAAATAGCCATTCCAACACCATTTCTTAAGAAAAGATCTTTTATTTTCCCATTCAATTTTCTTGGTTTCATGGTCCAAAATCAACCGATCATATAAGGGCATTCTATTTCTGGAGTTTCAATACTCTTTCATTTTTCTATTTATTTCTTATATCAATATCACGCACTCTTGATTATTTCCTTCTTTTCATAATATAAATCCTCCAAATATGTTTTTTTTTTTTTTTTTTTTACTTTTTTTCGGGATTACTTTGGCTATTTTACATTTGTTCTTTAATCAAGATTTAGAATAAAATAGTTTCAGGATTGGGGGGACACCTTCTGACCTAGTGCTTGGGAATCCATTAAATCTATAAATAAATTTGAGGAGATGTGAAACCTTAATTAATACTATTGAATCTTTAGTATATGAACAAGTATCCTCGCATTAGATTGGGTCCTCTTTAAGTTACGCCTGAACATTATTTTGTAGTTTTTGGTAGTTTGTACATGTTACAATAGATTTATTTCCAGGTACTGGTTACATTTGATGATATTTTTAAGTGCTATTGTATATGTAAACATAAATTATATATATATATATATTTTTTAAACATATATATGTATGTATGTATTGTAGATGTAATTAATGGAAATAATGTCAGGTTATTGTTAAAATAAAAACAAACAGACCAGCCTTGAAAATCTATTGGGTGAACAAAACAAGTTCAGTCATACAAGCAAAATCTAATTCAGCTCATTTTGCATGACTAACTTCACCAGGGTCACTTCTTGTTTATGTCTCTGGAAATAATAAGCAGAACTTGAACTATTTCCCAAGGCTGATGAGATAACTACTATAAAATCCCTATCATTTAACAAAATTCTAATATGTCAACTAGTCGGTCACTGTGAAGAGTAAACAGTCACTGCTTTCTCACTACATAGCTGCTTTATAATAATCTTCTCCATATTTCGGTTTGAGCGCTCCTGGTTTGCAAACTGTCTGTTTCCGTGCACTCAATAAACTTTCACTAATTACTACTTCAGTGATTTATTGGTTTTACTTCTGTTATTGCTGCACTTCTGGCTGGAATCACAATGGTTTGAGATATATGTGTGTGTATTATGTATTTGGTAGAATGTATATGAAATATACATGTATTATTTAGATTATACACAAGATTTGCTGACAGATACACCTACACCTACAGAAAGCCACATAAAAAATAAAGTCTCCAGGGAAAACAGGTAAGTAAAAAAGAGTTTCCTTGAGGAATAAGGAAAATACTTCAGACAAGAAGAGGCCTGGAAAGAGACCAAACTCTTACACGTCTCTGTCAAAGGGAATCCAAGTGTTCTTAGTTTAGCAGGCTGTTCATTTTTTTTTTTTAAGTTCCTTTTCTGTGTAAAATATTTCACTGGATTTTTGTATTAACCTACAACACGGGCTTTGGTCTGTAACCATGTCTGATAAACATGATCTGACATCCAGAGCTTAATCCTGACAGGATTTGATTTATAGCAACTGTCTTTTCTACCTGATGAGCATCCATTTTGCTCGAGCCAAGACAACTTAGTAGACATTGGGGTCAGCAAAATCTTCCACTCATTGTTCTTTCTCTCCCTTACATTCTTCCCTCTCCTCTTATTTTTAAACTATGAAATACAACGAACAATATGTTCCTACTTAGAGAAAATGACAAAGAAAACATCTTCCTATTTCCACTTGTTTATACATATAGCATGAATTATTTCTGCAATAGAGATTGTATATGTATTTATTTATATTGTCTTTAATCTTTCCTTTCTTGGTGATAATTCTATATATAATGAAACTGTAAGTTAACATTCATGGTTTATTTTTTCAGATACATCCCAATATCTGGTATTTAAAATAACCAAAAATGTTGCAACAGTAATAAAATATATATAGTAATAGAATATATATAAAAGTAATAGAATATATACACACATATACATATATGTATTTATATACATATATGCATATTTATATATACATATGTGTGTGTATATATAACATTCAATTAATTTTTATCAATCAGAAGATTTTACATAAGGATGAGGGTACATTTATGAAGAAACATTATGTATCCTTAATTTTAAGATAAGATTTTTAAAATTCTTTTCTAAAGTGAAGAATGTCTTCAGTACTGTCAAGAAAGTAGCATGAGGAAAAAGTATTGTCTAAATAAAATATATTTTGAGAATTTGGTCTAATGAATAGATTGGGAAGCAAGTAAAGGTAAGGAAGTATTTCAAAATTCAAACATGAGGGACACCTGGGTGGCTCAGTGGTTGAGTGTCTGCCTTTGGCTCAGGGCATGATCCCAGGATCCGGGATCAAGTCCTACATCGGGTTCCTTGAGAGGAGCCTGGATCTCCCTCTGCCTGTGTCTCTGCCTCTCTCTCTCTCTTTCTCTCTCTGTCTCTCATGAATAAATAAATAAATCTTTAAAAAAATAAAATTCAAATATAAGATGGTGAAAAAAAATTTTTAAATCTAGTTACTTTATAAACATCTTCAGAAAATGAAGGTTATTGCATTAACAAATCATGCTGCAATAATAGGTAAGGAGAAGATTTCTTCAGCAGTGAAATACACATGGTAGTAGATGTTCAAAAAATATCATATTTGGAACAAACATCAGATAAATATCTGAGATATGCTTTCAAAAAGGTTAGAATATATAGGCAAATATAGGAAATGTGGAAGATTAGTGAAGTATATCTAGTGAAAGACTGGTAGGAATTCCCAGAAGACAACTCAGAGAAAATATAAGTGTATCATGATGATAATGCTATGACTATCAAGGGTCTTATATGCAAAGCATATGGATTTCTGGAATAAAAGCCATACAGGAAAAAAAAAAAAAAAAAAAAAAAAAGATCTACTCTAGAGTATACTCTTAGGAAATGAAGAAAATAGAGATAAGAATATTCATCAAAACCTTCCAGAAAGGGGAAAACACCATGTATATTTGGGCACTAGATTTTCATCAAATGTCTCAATGCTAGCAGTGGTGGCCTGAAAAGGAAGTAAAAACTAATGCTGCGAAAATTCTGAGAGGAAAAGGGAAATATGAAATCCATAACCCAGCTAACTCACTCATTACAAAGGTAAAGTAAAAATATTTCAAGCATTTAAGATCTCAGCAATTTTCCCTCCAATATCCCCTTTCTAAGGACGTTGCTAGATGATGTGTGTTCCACCAAAACCAAACCCAAATAAAGGCAGTTCCAGATGGGTGGGTGGGTGTAATGTCAGGGATCAGAAGTGGGCTGAGTCCAGAATAGAATGGATAGATGCAGGATTCCAGGAGGGATTTCTCCAAGAGGAAAAAGTTGAAGTGTCTGGTAAAATAATGCCTTTGAGAAAAAATTGGTGATCAGTAAATAGGAACAAAACAATGCAAAACAATGAAATTCTTAATGCTAAAGAAGGCAACGTGTGTGGGGAAACTTAATCATTGCACATGTTCATCTGTGAGTAATTACCTATTACACTAAAACACATTGACTTAGTCAAAAATTGATTTACTTCTCTCTTAGGATAAGATTTATATGATGTGTGAGGTGAGGCTAGAGAACCAGGAGAAGGAGCAAAAATATTTTTCTTCCATAGTTATGTTAAAGGATAATATGTAAAAATTCAAAATAAAGATAAGTATGTGACCTTATTGCTTAGAGTATGGAAATAAAACCAGAAGAAGTAAAGGCAGTTGGAAGCTGCTTATCGCAGGATATTACGATCAAGAGTGTCAAAGAACAGGAGGAGATCATGATGGAATAATTAGCATTTTACACTATATAATGTTGTACTTAGGTGGATATACAAAGGTTTAAAGAAAACAAAAGGAAGATATTATAGATTTGTAATATATGCAGTGAACATTGCACATGGACAACATATTTTTTTAATAAGGGAAAATGAAAGAATGAGACAGGCATACATGCCAACAAAGTATTTCTTTCTTTTCTTTTCTTTTTTTTTTTTTTTTACAAATTAGCATATGTTTTCATTAGAAATGACAGGCAAGATTTTGAGCCATACCTGAAGCAACGTGGTCTATTCCTGGAGCCATCTCTGTTCTGAAGAGTCTGCGTATCCTCCTTACTGGACATCCATTCTCCAGTAGCTATGCTCACAGCTCTGCCTCCATGTTCTAGGTCTATGATGCACATTCTATGAAGAACTCGTGTGTCCTCTGACGTATCTTGTAGATGAGCTTTCCTCTTTCTTTGTAAACTACTATTACGTAGTTCACAATGTTTTGAACGACTTTAATCTAAGTCATTTTAATTTGCAAGAGAACTGAAGGTCCTTCATCTCCTCGTCTTCCCAGAAAGAGGAGGGACATTTCAGGGCTGTTGCTCACTCTTTTTCTTTCTAGCCCAACCCCAGATGGTGGGGAATATCCTCTTACCTCATATTTCTCATGCATCCTTTTACAACTTGTCTTTCAGCATTTCTTCTGAAAGAATAAACTATTAACACCGAGACAATAATCAGATTAAATCTGATGCAAAACGTGTTAATCACACCCTTTCTCCTACAGTAATCTTTGCTATTTTCTTGGGGAATCAGGTTTTTTTTCTTTTTCTTCTTTTATCAATAGTTATTTGATACATTTTATATGTATCAATGAAAGCATTTAATTATTGATTTTTTTTTAAGACCAAGTACATCTCCCTTTCTGGCTAATTTAGTTTCTGACACTACTAAGCCATGTGAGGAGTTTCAAATCAGGCTCATAAAATAAAATACTTTTTCATCTGATTTTTATTTAGGACCTACAGATCCTTTGTTACACAATATACTGGTGGCATTAGAAGGATTTACAGTAATAGGAGAAATCAATTTTAATTACTTTCCTTCTAGATTCATTCCAACAGAATGTCTAACAATAGCCATCAAGAATTATGCTTGCTCACTTTTATTTGATATTCTATGTTTATTCACTTAGCAAATTCCCCTAGATATGTCAGTTTCCTCCAAATTACATTGGTAGTATGTTCCCTTTTAACTTGCCTCGAGTTTTTCACCTCTTCATGTAAAACACACATAGGGAACTGTATCACATCAAATTATTGCCATTCCCCTCTATCATCCTACCCCTTTTTTTGTTTAACTGAATACTGTCTTAGGCTTTATGATTTATAAATCTAAAAGACAATTCTGTTCCTGCCAACTGTTAGTACAATGGGTTGAATTACTAAAATAGATTGCTTGAATCACAGATGTTAATTTTGCAAAATTAAAATTGCCTTGCAAAGTAAAATTGCAAATTTTTACTAATGATCTATAGGTCTGTGCAAAATGCAAAGCACCGACAAAATATGGTTTTCCCTGAGAAGTGTGCAACCTCTGAGAGCTCCCAAACTTCTCTCTCTCTCTCTCTGTTTCTTTTTCTGCATCAAGACACATTTTTACTTTGGAATGATGGTAATATGTGCAGAACACCAATCAAAAAGGTATATTTTAATGTTCAAACATCTATATTTTGTACTCATTAAGCAGGTTATCTGACTACCCCTTATCCTCTCCAGCCATAAATCTAAAAACGCTATGTGTGTTTACAATCTGGATACATGGTCTATATCTTGATAAAGCAATTAATAGATGGAGACTCCATTTTCTGCTATTAATACCATTAGTATGGGGAACCCTGGGTGGCGCAGCAGTTTAGCGCCTGCCTTTGGCCCAGGGCGCGATCCTGGAGACCTGGGATCAAATCCCACGTCGGGCTCCCGGTGCATGGAGCCTGCTTCTCCCTCTGCCTTTGTCTCTGCCTCTCTCTCTCTCTCTCTCTGTCTGTGACTATCATAAATAAATAAAAAATTAAAAAAAATACCATTAGTATGTTTACTAGCAGATCTGGTTCTGCTAAATCACTAGAATATTTACTTGAAAGTCTCTTGTAGGTTATTTTTTTTTCCTGGTTTCCTCAGCACAAAAAGTATAGCTTCAGAACTAATACTTTATACTTACTGCCTGCAGACAATTTTCTTCTTAGTGTAATGAAATTTGGACAATGCTTTTAAATATTTAGAGCATTTATATGAAATTAGTCCAGTGCTTGGTCTGACTCTCATTCATCAATTGCCAAATATAGACTCATGCTTGAGGGAAAATATTATATACTAATTGAAACATGAGCTCTTTAGTTACATGCTCTGGGTTTGAATCTGAGCTCTGACACTAACTACTTATAAAACGTTGGGCAATTTCTTAATTTCTCTTACTTTACTTCCCTCATTTGTCATTTGGAGGTATTAATACCACCTAATGCATAACATCAATGTAAGTATTCAATGAGTCAATGCAAATGGAGCCTTTAGAAAATGTATGACTTATTTTAACCTCCAAAGCCATGACCTATTGTTCTTCCGAGATGTGATTTGGGAGAGTCTTCTCCAGACTCTGCCAGCAGAAAGAGCTACTTCTCAATAAATATTAGGTCTCTTTAGTTGCCATACTCTAATGACCTAGACTACCTTGCATCCATTTCTTGTACACTGTCCCTTTCCACTTATTCTCGGCTTTACACTCTTACAGCATGCCCCTGCTTTATTCTCGCTCTCCCCATTTCTTCTGAGAACCACAGGTCTATCTCTGAATTTTTGTCCTTCTGGAACCAACCAAATTCTTTCATAACATCATCACATCAAAACCGTAAGCTAAACTTAAAGCATTGGGTTTAATTTAATCATTAGATAAAGCTATTTTATGTCAGAGAATTTCTGCATCCCTTACCAATAGATTTATATTTCTCTTTATATTGCTAAGGAGAAGTAGCAAGTAGTTCAGTCTTACATTTAAAAGCCAAACTCCTTTTAACTTACCTACTCATTCTGGAAGATTGCCAATCTATATTGCAGATAGGCACTAAATTAATTCATTTGGGTCCTGATTCAGCTGTGTTTGCTCAGGCAAAATTTTTGCCTGAAGTTCCATTGACTCTGAGGTCAATAAAATCTTTGCATATATAAATTCTGATGAGTCAGGTCTTGAACAAGTATCTTGCAATTTCTTTCAATGTGATTCCTACTATTGAATAGCAAAATCGTATTTTATGAGGGATTTCAACTGACTTTGGAAGACATGAGTTTTCCATTGAGCAATGCCAATGAAATAAAAAAAAATAGTAACTTCTCAAAACTATTTTTCTTCAATTATTAACTTATAAATAATAGCAAATGAATTTAGTTAAGAAAAAAATCATACATAGTCTTACTACAATATTTGAATTTTAAGTATCTTATGTGTAACATGTTTTAAGAATTGCTCCTGGTATCTGTATTAAGTGAATAGTAGTAAATTGAATTATTAACTTCTTGCCTTTCAAAAGACAGCATAAAATACCTTTGACTTGTGATGTGCCATGAAATCTGTGCAAGATATCTCTATGCTCCATTGAAAATATAGAAAGATGAGACAGGGTGTGTTGTAATGAGGGTAATGGGAGTCTTTTCCAATATCCTGCATGGTATTAAGCTTTAAGCCATACTTAAAATATTCAGTGCTCTCAATATATCCAAACTTGATCAAATTCAGATAATTAATTCAAAGTCATCAGTTGTGCAAAATGAGAATATCAGTCATAAGCTTGAAATAAGTCAAATATTCCTATTTACCATCCAGAAAAGCAAATGATGATGAATTTAATAGGGATCAATTGACCTGGGTACAGGGAGATGAACTGTGTTGAGGGATACAGTGGTCCCTTTGCACTTTTTGTCATATTGCCTAAGAATTGGACTGATCACAAATATATCAATCAAGGAATAGGAAGGAATTTATTTTACACTAAGACATCATCTGATGAGGATTAAATTACAAAGTATTCACAAAGGTATGGATGGTGTAGAGGGGACTGTATTGTTTAAAACTTGTTTCAAAATAAAGTTCTCTAAGACTGTGTGTCTTAAACCAATAGCCATTTGCATAGTTCAAAATTCTGTGATTTGGAAATTGGGATGCTCAGCTAGTAGTTTCTTCTGGTTTTAGCCATTCTGACTCATTCATCTGTGGTTATTTTTCAGGGCATGGCAAGTAACCATCCAGTATAGGGAGGCTCAGCAGGGCTCAGTCTGTACATATGCTCTCTCATCCACTAGCTGGCAGGCCTGAGCGTGTTCTCATGGTGGCTGGACAGGGCTGCAAGACGGAGCAGAAACATGTGAGGCGTTTTGAGACCTAAACTCAGAATTGACTCACAGTCACTTCATTTATGCAAAGTATTTAAAAATTTATATCCACAGAGTCATTTTTTCTCTTCTCTCTAGAGACCTGAAGTGGTTCAGGGAAGAGCTGCCCTTGTCCAGAGGCTAACCCAAAGTTCATGACCATGTACTGATGATGGCACCAAGATTTTCTCAATATTAATGATTAATAGACAATCAGAGATCAACAGACAACTAAAAAAATTAAATCCCAAAGCATAAAAGGGAAATACTAAGTTAAATAAATAAAAAAAAACAGACAAAAAAGAACAAATGAATTAACAAGATCAGAAATTAATGCAGTGAAAGCAGAAGTACTAGAAATGAGGCATAGGAAAACTCAGATAAAAAATATAACTGTTAGAAACAGAACAATGTGAAAAAAATAGATGTTTTACAGTTGTAGTCAATGGGTTTTCCAAGACAGAATCAAATGACAAAGATTAAAAGTGTTAGAAAAGATAAGAGCTACAAATAATCACTCAATGTTGACATTTTGACAACTGCATTACATGTATTATAAAAAGAGAAAAACATAAAAATTTAAGAGTAGAAACTCATCACTGACATTCAACTGTTATTTTCTGAAAATACAAAGTCCTCACATAGAAAGGGAACAGTTTTTACCTAGCACAGTGAGTTATAAAGGTTCTTTCCCCAAACCACTGTGAAAATTAATAAGTATAAATAATAATAACTTCAATGATAAGACACAACAAAAGCACAAAGCAAACAAAAGGACAGCTTGAATCAAAGGAGAATTAGACTTAGATTTCATAATACTCATCACAGTTGAGTAAATATCGGTGCCACTATATTGTTAGTTATTTAAATTTGGCAGCTTTTTTTTTTGAATTATTTGATCACTATATTCAAGATGATTCACACTTTCTCTGAAACAATGTATGCCATTAGTAAATATTTAGTCATAATACTTAGCATTTGCAGTGGAGTTTGAAAATAGTCATGCAGTCTAGGTGTGGGAATCATTTTAAGCAGAATGTATGAAGGATGGTACTTTCTAAGTACAACTTTTCCTCCAATTCCCATCCTTCATGCTCTTTGGCATTGTGATCTTACAATTCCTTCACTAAGTGTTAGAAACTCTCTTTCCACTCTCTCAAATCTGTGCAGGCTCTGAGAGTGCTCTGGCCAATATAATACAATGGAAATGTCAGGTCTAGGCATTGCCCTTAACTACCCTAATGTTTCTGCATCTTACCTTTTAAAACTCAGGAGCCATACAGGGAGAGCCCTCACCACTGAAAAAGGTGTATGTGGATTCTCCATAGTAGCATCTAAGGAATTAGCAGCTAAGAACAAGCCACGTGAACGATCCACCTGAAAAGTTGCTATGATGGCACCATAAAATTAATCTAGGGCCTAGGCAATTAGCAGAAGAAAGATTGACCCCAGGGAGACTGTGAGAAGCTAAAAGGACACTGAGATGGGAGGCTGGAGAGATGATGATGCGTGTCTGTGGTGCCACAATATTTAGCAAAACTATCCCCTGCGGTGATGTGGGGAAAAAAAAAATAACTTTGTGAGTCCAGGAATGGGTCTAAATAGATTAGTTCAGGCCAGTCAGTTAACAGTGTCTGGCAAGATACAGTTAGAGATAAAGAGAAGTGGAAACTTTCAATATTTTAGCAAAATTTAGAGGACATATTGAAGGATTAGGAGAGTCTATCCAGTTGAATGCTTCTAAGGTGAAAAATGATCTCAGGAAAAAACTCAAATCCAGGATCGGTGTGTAAAACCTCAGAGTAATTTGAAAATCAAGTGTGTAGCTGCAAGATCCTTGACTAAGATCTCAAAAAGATATAAGGGGGTTCCTTTTAAACTTTTTTTAGTAGAAACATTTTCTTTTAAGAACAGCAAGGAAAAGGGTGCCTGGGTGGCTCAGTTGGCTAAGTATCAGGCTCTTGATTTTAGCTTGGGTCACGATCTCAGGCTGGTGAGATCGATCCCCAGGTGGGACTCTACACTCAGCGTGGAGTCTGTTTGAGTTTCTCTCTCCCTCCCCTGCTTCCCCTTCCCTTACACTCTAAATGTATATTTTTAATTAAATCTTAAAAAAAAAAAACACAATAGTAAGAGCTTTCTAGATTCTGAGAGATAAAGTGATTTTGAATAGTGTTAAGTTTGTGCCTAATATTCTCTCCTAAATGGATCCTAAGAATCTTAAGGAGGTTTCTTTCCTCAGCACCAGAGTTCACAGACCAATGTGGAGGAACACATTCATAAAGATTTAAAGGTTTGGCTTTTTGTTTAAAAGTGCCTACTATCAAAAGATCCATAGGAAACCCAGTTTTAAAGAGAATTTTCATAACAGAGGTGCCATTATCTTGGATCGAAGACAAAAGGTAGTCAAAATCAAAAGCAAGCTGGAGAACCCACAACCTTCTGCAAGTACAACTACCGAGGTATAAATATAGGACCATTTCTTGCCGAAAGGAAGAGTGAGTCAGTGTCAAGTAAAAGCTCAAAGGATGAAAGTTAGAACCATAAACGAAATCCCATAAAGCAAGACGAGGCCCCTATCAAAAACTTTTCTTCAAAGTTCCTTTTTCCCTGTATGACCATGAAAGTTGGAGGGGGGCAGCTTTATCACTTGTTCCTTTCATTCACAAAACTTCAGACTGAGAGGATTCATATTTGAGTGAAGCTTTACCCACAACAGGTCTGATTTAGATTTCAAAATTCTGGGGATGCCTGGATGGCTCAGTCGGTGAAGCATATGCCTTTGGCTCAGATCACCATCCCAAGGGCCCTGGGGTGAAGCCCCACAACGGGCTCCCTATTTCTTGGGGAATCTGCTTCTCTCTCTCCCTCTGCTTGCTGCTCCTCCTGCTTGTTCTCTCTTTCTCTCTCTCTCTCTCTGTCTCACTCTCTTGTCAAATAAAGTCTTTTAACAAAAGATTTTAAAATTCTGGACTTCTATTTGATGCTATAATAAAGACTTAATCCACTTGGGCTGCTATAACAAAATCACAGACTGACTGGTTTATAAACAACAAACATTTATTTATCATAGTTCTGGAAGGAAGGAAGTCCAAGATCACGGCACCAGAAAACTTGGTGTCTCAGAAGAACCCACTTTCTGGTTCAGAGTTTACCACCTTTTTGCTGTGTCCTCACATGGCAGAAGGGCCGAGGGAGCTCTGTAGGGTGTCTTTTGTAAAAACACTGATTCCATTTATGGGGGCTTCATCCTCCAAATTTCACACCTAAAACAATTACGTTAGGCATGAGGGTTCAACATATAAATATGGGGTGAGTGGGTGTATAGGAAGACCATAAAACCATAGAAAATAGGAAGAGTTTAGGGGACTTGAGAAATGGGGTGAGAGTATATCATATGTGAGGGTGAGAAGAATTGCTAGGGCCAGGTGGAAGATTATTCTGTTCTCCAAAGACATCCATGCTCTTTGCCACCTTTTCTGTCAAGAGGTGGACTCTCCAGCCCTTTGAATCTGTTTCCTGTGACTCTTTTACCAACAACTGCGTTGCCAGGCCTGCATATAACCTTAATGTGAACATCCAGTCCCTTCCCAGTTGAACACAGCAGCCATGCTGTGAGTAGTCCAAGCCACACAGAGAGAGCCCGGGTAGACACTCGGGTTGACAGTCCCTTTGCTATTCCCCAATACCAGCTAGCCTCAACCGCAAGCCAGCTCAATGAGCCATTTTGGATTTTCCAGCGTACTTGAACCCCTAAATAAATTTTAGTGCTGGAGCTGTATACTCATGCAATAAAACGATGTTTTTTAAAAAGGAGGCAGCCAAAACACCAAAGATCTAACAAGTCTGGCAATGATTACTTACTTCTTGTATTTCCTAAAATAAAATGGAAGATTTTTATTAGGAGAATGGAATGGACCAAACTACTTATGGAAAAGAGCACCGTGGTGAAACCCTCCCATGTGAACCAGAAATGGATAATGATGGTGTGAACCCGAAGGGCTGGCTGTTGGGGGGTAAAGACTGGAATCGAGCCCCTCTCATCAGTGTCAATAAGCACAGTAATATAACTAAGGACATTTTTCTAAAACGAAGAACAAGAATCATTAACATTCCCTTGAAATGCCTGTTAAAATGCAGTTTTCTGAGTCCCACTGTGAAAATATTTCTGCAAAGTACCTACAGGTCAATGTCTGTGAGCTTTGAAAACCACCGACACAGGGGATGTAGAACAGAAATAATATTTAAAATGCAAGTATTGTATTCATTTTCAGACTTCCCGGATTTAAGCTAAAAGTCAAAAGTGAAGGGCAAGAGTTTTAGAAGGAAGCCAGAGCCGGAGCTCAGTATTTGGAGGCTGACATACTCAATACGTGTATCAAAATATTAGACGTGTCCTTGAAGTAAAGGGTTCTTTACCTTCAGTTTTGCTTTCTTTTTTCAATTTGATAAATTTTTAAAAATAGGAGAGACAATTTCATTCTCCCTTAAGTACTTTTGAAGGGAGATTTTGTTTTCTGCTAAAGGATGACACCAAACTATTTCTGTCTTCTAATTATAGATCTGACAAAATCATGGATAATTTATTCATTTATCTTTTTAAAAAAAATGTTGGAAACTAGAAATTAAGGGTTAAAGTAACTACGATGGAAACTTTGAGAACGTGTGTTGTTTGCATGTTTTTTTAGCTGCCAGGAAACTGGGAAATAGCAATGGTACACTGAAAAGGAGAATAAATAGAAAGAGAACGAGCTTAACTTTGTTTATTCTCACATTCAGGTAAAAAGCTAAAACATCACTGTGCTGGGAATTCACTTGTTTTCTGAGAATTTGGGGAAAAGGAGGAGCCCATGGAGAACAATATAAATATCTACCATTTTGGCAATCACTTCCATTTCTCAGTAGGGAATATAGACAAAAGAAAAATAATAAAGGCCAAGATCTTTTTGTTTGCTTTATTTTTTTTTTTTTTAAGAACAATATAGGGGATCCTGGGTGGCTCAGATGGTAAAGCGTCCGGCTCTTGATTCCAGCTCAGGTCATGATCTCGGGGTCCTGAGATCCAGCCCCACATCTGCCTTCATGCTCAGTGGGCAGTCTGCCTCTCTTTCTCTCTCCCTCTGCCCTCCCCCCTACTGGCACTCTATCTTTCCCTAAATAAAGAAATAAAATCTTTTTTAAAAGAGAATAATATAATACAGCACATATATTCACATACATATATGCACAGAACTCTGTCATTACTTTCCTAATCATTATTAATATAAGACTTCACAGTTATTAAGGGTTTAGTATAGTAAGAGTGATGGTGAGAGGAAACATGTATTATTTAAAATATATATATATATTTCTACTTTTCATAATGGGCACAATTTCTTTTCTAGTTCCCACTAGAATTTAAAAAAGTAAATAAATAAATATGCTTGTGCCTGAAAAGAATGTCAAGCTTAGGTAAACCTGAAAGCATTTAGTTATTTCAGGAAGTGAGGATTCAAAAATAATTTAAAAAATGTATGCGATTTTCAAAAACTATTGAGTGCAAATATGTGATGTTTGTAGACACCACTTCCAAGCAAGATAAATCATTGTCCATATTGTCCATGTTCTTAATGTGGTCCCATTTAATATGTTTAAAACACTTAAATCTATAGTGGCTTTAAGATCATTTTTGGTAAATATTTTGATGAATACTACAGAACAAACGATTACCTTTACTACTATTAACTAATTTGAAACAAAATATTTTTTTACTTAAAAAAAGTCTTCTGTTACTGCTTTAAAATCTGCCTTTAAAAAAAAAAATCTGCCTTTATCAGACATCCAACATATGAAATAATTTTGTTTCTAAACGAAATATTTTATTTCACTAACATATCTCCCTTTTCTTATGTAAGAATTATCCTTTGTGTCATCTGTCTCTGTGCATGTAAATCAGTGCTAATCACATTTTTAAAATCACTTTATCAAAAATTATCTGGTTTTGCTTACATTATTATTATTTTTTATTCTTAAGCACTTTTAGATTCAGAGAACAATTAAGTGGAAAATATATCCTATATGCCCTTCCCCGCATTCACACACAGCTCCCCAGTATCACCTATTATCACAAACAGTGAATATACATTGAATGAAGCATCATAGTAGGTTCACTACTGATGTTTTATGTTTTATAGGGTTTTTAAAATTCTATAGTTTTTATAAATGAACAATGACATATATCTGCCATTATAATATCACATAGAATAGTTTCACTGCCCTAAAAATCTTCTGTGCTGTGTCTGTGCACCTTTCTTCCTTCCTCACACCTGAAAACCTTTGATCTTTTTGTTGTATCCATAGTTTTGCCTTTTCCAGATTGTCATATGGTTGGAGTCAGGCATGTGCGTAGCCATTTAAGATTGACTACTTTTGGTTATTAATATGCATTTAAGATCCCTCCATGTATTTTCATTTCGTGATAACGGATTTCTTTTTAACACTCAGTAATATCCATCAATCCATACACTGGAAGACATCTTGGCTGCTTCCAAGTTTGGGCGATTATGAATGAAATTACCGTAAACAGCAGTGTGCAGGTTTTTGTGCGGACGTATGTTTTCAACTCCTTTGGGTAAATACCAAAGAGCAGAATGCTGAATAATATGGCACAGTGTATTTAGTTTTTTTTTAATTTTTAAAATTTTTTTTAAAATTAAAGATAGCTTCAAACTGTCTTCCAAAGTGGCTATCCATTTTGCTTTCCACCAGCAATGACTTAAAGTTGTTCTTATTCCTCATCCTTGTCAGAATTTGTGTTGTCAGTGTTCTGGATTTTGGCCATTCTAATAAGTGTGCAGTGGTATCTTGTTGTTTGTTGTTGTTTTTATTGTACTCCAATTCCCTAATAACATATAATGTGGAGCATATTTTCATATACTTGTTGTCATCCATCTGTCTTCTTCGGTGAGCTGTTTGTTAAGGTCTTTGGCCCATTTTATTTTTTTATTTTTTATTTTTTTTAATTCGTGAGAGACACACAGAGAGAGGCAGAGACACAGGCAGAGGGAGAAGCAGGCTCCATGCAGGGAGCCCGACGTGGGACTCGATCCCAGGTCTCCAGATCAGGCCCTGGGCTGAAGGTGGCACCAAACTGCTAAGCCACCGGGGCTGCCCTTTTGGCCCATGTTTAATTGGGTTGTTTTTTTCTTTTTGTTGAGTTTTTGGAGTTCTTTATATAGTTTGGATAATAGTACTTGATCAGAGAAGGCTATTGCGAATATATTCTCCCATTCTGTGACTTGTCTTCTCATTCTCTTGACAATATATATTTATTAGAGCAGAAATTTTTAATTTTAATGAAGTGCAGCATATCAATTTCATCTTTCACAGATCCTGCCTTTGGTGCTTTATAGATAAAAGCCACTGCCAAGTGCAAGGTTCTCTAGATTTTCTTCTATGTTATCTACTGGGAGTTTTACAGTTTTGCATGTATCATTTAGGTCTTTGATTCATTTTGAGTTCGTTTTTGTGGAAAGTGTAAGGTCTGTGGCTAGATTCATTTTTATTTGCATGCGGATGTTCAGTTATTCCAGCACCAATTGATGAGATCAACTTTCTTATTTTCCTGCCCTTGTTCCATTATCAAAAGTCTATTTCTGGGCTCTCTGTTCTGTTGCATTGATCTGTTTGCCTATTCTTTCACAAATGCCACACTGTTTTGATTACTGTACCTTTAGAGTAAGTCTTGTAGGTGAGTAACATCAGTGCTCTGCCTTTGTTTTCTTCCTTCAGTATTGTGTTGGCATTCTGGATCGTCTTTCTCTCTGTATTAACTTTATAATCATTTTATCAATGTTGACAAAAAAATAACTTACTAGGAGTTTGATTAGACTTGTATTGGATCTACAGACCAAGCTGCGAAAAACTGACACCTGAACAAATTAAATTTTTTCAGGTGAATTTTAGAATTGCTTTAACTCCCCCTAATCCCCCGTTAGGACTTAAAATGTAATCATACAGCCCTAGATAGTATTTTGAGAAGGATATGCTTCCTTTCAGTTTGTCTATTCAAAACTTTAACTGCCCCTTAATTTATCCTTTGGTCTTTAAGATAAACATTGTCATTTTATTATATCCATCCTGTTAAATTCATGTTACTTTCCCAACTAACTGTGATATTACTTTAGGAATTGACAAGTACTTTATATATTACCTATCATTTTCTGCATTCATAAATAGTGTGTATAATACAGAGGCAGTTCTTGAAATTTTAAAAATTTTTGGTAAGCATTCTATGTCCTGAGTCTTTCAGAGATTTTCTGCAGTCATTTTGTGTTTTATATACCTGCATTATTTATTTGGGATCCCAGGCATATGTAGATTAATAGGTAGCTCATATAAAAAATTAGCTTGTCCAGATAATAGATGCGATAGGTATCAACAGGGTCAGCAGATGAGGTTGAGTGTGTGCAGATGCAGCTGCAGCTCCTGTGGGTAAATGCCTTCTTCTCAGGTTCTGCAGCTCTGCTTGCTTTGAGCAGTGTTCTCAAGAGCCTCCAAGACCTCACACCAACAGGCATTTTTCAGAACCACGAACCTTATGTATATGTGAATCCTCTACAAACTCTAGCAGTGATCTTGGTTTCCCATAAAACATAAATCTGCTCATGTTTGGGGCTTTAAGCAGAGACCATGCCATGTCGTCATCAACTATAGTGCCTATAGGCAGTTGCTTTGCTTTTGCACCCACACTTAGCTAGGTCTTGATTAGGGGACCTTTGGAAGCTAACTATATATCTTTGTGTTTTGATTTCCTCTCTTTAAAATGGTATTTAAATCCATTAATAAATGAAAGCTGCATAATACAGCATCTGCCAACTAGCAGGTACTATAAGCATTTACTACTATGATCATCTCATTTGTTGAGTCAAATGTAACAAGAGTTGAAGTTGAGTGAAGAAAAACAGAATAGACCACGGGAGGTGAAATACAAAATGATCTTTCATAGAAAAATTAGATAAAACTGAAACTTTCCATTTGCTTAGTTTGCCTGTAAGAATTATGTGAACATGTGTAAAATTCTATGATACCCTTGTCTCAACAATTCTTTTAGTGATTCATGCTAAGAACCTAGCCTATCTAAAAATATTCACAACATTAATTCTAAAAACAAAGCATGTTTTCAACAAGAGGGAAATAGCTGAGCCAATTGTTGCATATTCATAAAGTGGGAGCCCCAGGGAAATTTAGAAATTATGTGTTAAATATTATTTACTAACAGAAGATATTGATATTCTAATGTTAAATGTATAAATTATAAGAATCTAAGTTATGTTTTGCTTTAAACCTGCTTAAAACATTAATGAGTGTAGATATATATGTAAAAAAATGGTGAAATTTATTTTGGAAAGCTCTTTCTAAGTTTTATTTGTAGGCTTAGAGATCTTGTCATTCAGAACACATTTAATGGCTTTTCTTTACTCTTTGAGAAAACTGGCACCAAGAAATCACAGCCGCTCCTCATTATTATTTTCAGGTAAGTCCTAGAAAGATCGACATGTAACTCTCTTCAATATATGAATCTCAAATTATTGTAATAAACTGAACATGAAATGCTTTTATTGTTCTATGAGAAATCACAGTATAAAAATTATGCTAGCTTGCTGTTGAATGCTGATTCTAAATAACACAGAAGGTGCTGCTTATTTAATCTTTGCAAATGGGTAATGGAGTTATGATTGATTCTGATCACTACCAATCACTTCTCCTTTAGAGAGGTTGTAAGAACGTTGGAACACATGCAAATGTGGTAGTTGATGGGCGGTTACCGGCAAATGCTTTGCATCTACTGCATAAACTGTTGGGAGAGATCTTCACTTCTGATTTGACAGAAAAATAACTCAATCTCAAGGAGAGGATTGAAATCTCGTAGACTGAAACCACTGAAGCAGTATCCTCATGTGATGACAGAGTGTTTTATGTAAGAATACTCAGTAGAATAGCACTAAATGGCCTCAGGGTCTCTTGGAGTCCTGGAATTTCTGACTCAGCACTTAAATGTTAAATGAACTAAAATTGGTCCTAGCTGGAGAAAGGCAGTCATTTTCACATTCGGACTAGTTTAGTTTCAGTTATATGTAAGTGGTATGATCACGAGCATCTTTATTTCTGCAATATGATGTCCCTCTTTGTACTTCCCACCACTGGCTACCTCATATTTACTGGGAATTGATAGATTAGATAAAACAATTATAGGTCATCAAGGTTTGTTCCTAGCTCTGTCATTAAAACAATCATCAATCTCTCAATCCTCTCAATGTGCTTGTAGAGATTATAACCCAAATTTCAATGCACCACTGATAATTCCCATATCTATGTTTTCTTTTCTTTTCTTTTTTTTTTTTAAAGAGGAAACTTCAGGGCCAAAACCAAAGCTGAAGAGGTTGCCCAACCTCAGTGGATAAAAGCTTCTGAGTGAGCACTAGCCCTCCCCGTGTTGGGAGCTCCTTGTTATTCTAAACCTATAAGCTAGCCCACTCTTAGCCAAGAGGGGAATCCATGCAGTTCCCGCGTCCCATCTGTCACTCTTCAGAATTCAGTTCACTTGGTTGCTTTACAACTGAGCTTTCTGATGGGTTTGAGACAAGCTGCAATTTTGTAGATTTTCTGGCTTGTTATAACAGAAGTGACATCTTGCAACTATATTGACACAGAGACAGAACTGCGACCTCACACTATTCCATGGCAGTCTGTCAAATGAACCCCAGCCTTTTATGCACTTCTTCTAAGGACAAGCGCCATTAACTGTTTAATAACCATCTCTTTGTTTATTTCTTCATTGGGATCTATTTCCTCATTGGATATTCATCATGGAACTCAGCAAACAAGGCACCATGGCTTACTCCCATGCCCGCTGCTATAGCATCCTCACTCCCCACTGGTCTCCCCCTTTGTTCCAAGTTATGTCACAATTTTGAGTTAAATCAATAGTCAATGTTTAACCTGTGACTATATAAGTCATGATTATATTGAGCCAAGAATGCATATGATATGTAATCTTTCACCCTCTCTTTTTAAAAATCTCTTTATATAGTATTTCCTGAAAACCAAAGTTACCTTTTTCTTTTTCTAGGACTATTTCTTTTTTAATTAATGATTTTATTTTTTAAAGTCTAGGATAATTAACATACACTGTTATATTAGTTTCAGATGTACTGTATAGTGATTCAGCAATCCTATACTTTACTCGGTGCTCAACATAATAAGGGTATTCTTAATCCCCTTTCCCTCTTTCTTCCCTTTTGTTTTATGGATATTTATAATATAAAGAGCATATCTAAATATTTTACTGGCTGCCTTAAATGCAACTCTTCTGACTTTGATGGGTGGTTGTCTGTGTTCTTTTCAGTGTAAGGAAAGAAGGCAGTGAAAAGGAACAAGTGTTCCTTTTGTTCTTATGTTCTTTTGCAGAGACAAGACAACTGTGTTTCAGTAGACAAAACACAAGTACACCACTGTTCTTTTCATTCACTTTATCTCCCTTCACTTTATAATTTAATGTATACTTTTCTGAGAGTTGGATAATGAACTGTCTTTTTCATATGTCAGTGTTAAGAGATAAGTTTTAATTGCAGTTTTCTAGATATTTTGTAGAAATGTAAGAAATTCCTCATCAGAGCATATGACTACTCCGTATTACAAACCAGAGGACTATCTTGAAGGCATTGATTATAATTTGGAAACATATTCAAATGCCACCAAAACCTGGCTACATATTTTCTGTTATGAATTAAAATATCTTGGCCAGGGGCATCTGGGTGACTCAGTTGGTTAAGCATCTGATTCTTGGTTTCAGCTCAGGACATGACCTCAGAGTCATAAGATTAAGTCTAGTATAGGGCTCTGTGCTCAGTGGGGAGTCTGCTTGAATATTCTCTCCCTCTGCTCCTCCCCGCCCACCCCCTACCACACACACTCTCTCTCTGTCAAATAAATAAATAAATCTTAAAAAAATCTTGGCTAAACCTCCTAGGCCACTTTACAAAAATGATTCTGTATAAACTAAAAAAAAATGATTTAGCCATTAAAAAATTAAAAAGGTTCAGAAAACAAGGTCAGAAGAATAATAAGAACGAATTTTAACTACCAATGGAGCATTAGATCATGTCAGGGCCACGCTTTCTGCTTTTGTTAGTATTTGATATGTAACCAGGAGAACGTGATAGTTAATGATAGCAATTTATGTTCAATACTCAGAAATTAAAGATAGTAGTTAATGCAAGGATGGCAGAGACATGACAAATGCTTTTCTCTATTAGAAGTTTATTGGCAAGAAAAAAAATTAAAAAAGAAGTTTATTGGCTCAGTAGAGGATGTACAAAAGGAGTAGAATGATTTGCATAGTGCTCAGTCTCTGATTTAATTTGATGCATTTCTTCACCGGTTTCACTTTCACATGTATCATGTCATAAGGAACAAAAAGAAAGATAAGGGCTATGAATAAGCTATATGATATTAAAGTTCAAATAATTATCACCATTTAATTTATAAGAATTGCTGAACATTATTTAACACTCTGCCTAAAAGATTTTTTTCTAGACATATGTATTCACAAGACATGGGGCGTGGTATCTGACTTTGTACATCATCCATAGCACTTTTATTTTTAAAGTTCTCTAATACTTTCAACTGTCTAGAGTGATTTATTGTCATCATATCAAAGTGAAATACAACTTTTTCAAATGGAAGGCTTAGAAAATAATCAAGAACTGTCCACTTTTTTTGAGAAAGCATTTGTTTCTGAAACTCCTTCTTCACTATACAATATCTGTTCAGCAATAGAGAACTTCCGTGGAATGGCAATTATATATAATCTCACAATACTCAGTCCTATTGGGATTTTTTCTGTTTTAAAACACACAACAGAAATACTCACTTAGCTGAAGTATCTAATTTCCAACTAGAATACCTTACTAATCTTTCTAATTTGACATTAAAAAAAAATCTCAGATGTTTTTAAATTTACTGAATTGTTTACATAAAAGTTCCATATATAGAATTGACGTATTAGGAAGATTGGAATTTCTTTCCACTCTAAATGTCAAGACTGTAGACTTTCAGCCATTAGACAAGTATGTTTCCTCCATTCTGGTGTGTGTAGGTACGTGATCACTGTGTATCTGTGTGCACATATATCTAAGATTAGAGTTTCTCTGAGCTGATCTTATGACAAGGATTTTAAACTGAGTTATTTCTTTGGAAAGGGATCCCAGAAGATATCAGTATGGTATAGTGAGAATGAAAGAGATGAGAGAAATAATTCACTGTAAGGGATATTGATGAAGAGGTGACCATTGGAGATATCTTGGCCTCCACAGGTGGCAGACTTCTAGGAGATGGTTCAAAATATGCTCCAGCGTCACTCCACCAAGAGATGCAAAACCTAGGGTGCTAATTTACCAAACTCAACTCTTCTCTCAGAAGATTACTGACCAGCATCCTTAGCCTTATCTTCAAGTAGCCCAGAGAAAAGCCTCAGGAAGAGGCACAGGTGCTTATAGTAAAGAGCCCCCAGGCTATACAAGTAGGGCACCAAAAGCTGCTAGAATATGTGTTTTTATGTATGTTATTATAGACATTGATTTCAATAACTAATGTAAAATTTAACCTCGGAGAATGTTAAGAGACACTAAAAAAATAATAAGAGCCAATTTAATATCCAAACAAAGTTAATATAAAGAAAAATCATCACCATATAAATGTCAATGATTTAATTGTTTTTAAGGTTGATGAGTTTTTTTTTTAAATTTTTATTTATTTATGATAGTCACAGAGAGAGAGAGAGGCAGAGACATAGGCAGAGGGAGAAGCAGGCTCCATGCACCGGGAGCCTGATGTGGGATTCGATCCCAGGTCTCCAGGATCGCGCCCTGGGCCAAAGGCAGGCGCCAAACCGCTGCGCCACCCAGGGATCCCTTGATGAGGTTTTATATTAATTTGGTAAAAATATTTGACATATGGGAGTGCAAGAGTAAGAAAGGAATCAGGAGGATAAGTCTGGTAAGTGACAAAATATGAACCATGGCTTTAGGGTAAGTGATATCAAGACCAAATATAGACGTAGAAATCACAAGCTGAGAGCAAAACTCTAAATATCAAATCAGTTAAATTGAAATAGTTAAAAGAAATTAGATCTGTTTTAGGCTTTGCCAAAACATTAATCTTACCTCTGAGGCAGACATGCCAACCACCTAGGGCCACATGACTGTGTTTAGTTATTTTACTACTAACCTTCTCTGTATTCTTGGGAAAGATTCTTAATGCATCCCACATTTTTTTCAATTAGAACATAATATGGCAGCTTTGAATTATTTCTAGTTGTAACCCTGCAGTATTATTTTCTTTAAAAATTTTTTTTTTAGAGATAGAGAAATAGCACAAGCAGGGGGAGGGGAAAAGAAGGTGGGGGAGGGAGAGAGAGACTCTCAAGCAGACTCCCAGCTGAGCATGGAGCCCAGTGATGGGCTACATCTCACAGCCCTGAGATCATGACCTGAGCTGAAATCAAGAGTTTTCTGGTTAATCAACCGAGCATCCCAGGCACCCCAGCACTATTGTTTTTTGACTACATGGGAATTTCCCACGTATCTTAGAATACATTTATACAATTAAACAATAATATGAGAATTACTTAAAAGGGGTACAGAAGTTTGAATGCACATGATTCCCTCCCATTTCCATCCTGGAATAACAACAAGACAATGAAACAAGTCATCCAGTGGGATGTGGGATTTTGCCTGTGGCTGTGGGTTCCTCAGAGTCACGGGGACAGAGACCCAGACAAGAGCTTATGGACTCACTGGAACTGAACAAAAGGGGAAGGCTCATCCCAGAAAAGGAAACTTGTTTCCCCTCAGAGAATGGATCCAGGGCATTAGACCTCAAATTGTATGGATTAGGACAGAAAATGCCAGTAGGTCACATCAGGAAAGACCAAAAAAGAAAAAGAGAGGTGCTTTAAAAGGAGCAAATGATCATCCATATGGAGATGAACTTAGAGTTCAAAACAGACACTGAGAACTACAGCAAATAAAAATTATTTTCCTTTTTTTTTTTTTTTTTTTTAAAGAACAAATCAAAAAAGAAAACAGCCACTTTAAGGACCAAATGAATGTTCTGGATAATGAGAAGGAGAAAAAATAAACAAGTGAAAATTTAAAAATGAGAGTTTAAAAGATGAGACTTGGATGATTAAGCAAATTTCCAGAGGGAGAATAAGGAGCAGATAGAAAGAAGTCAGTCTATTGAATACATAAGACAAAAGAATTTTGGACTCACACTCACAATCTTCTCTAACATAAAGGAAAACACTTTTCATGTTTTCAGAGGAAGTAACATTATTTAACCTAATATTTTTCTGTTGACTTTTGATATATTAACTCAATTCATTTCTATTAAAAACTATTTATAAACCACAGGATATAGAGGAGTTTAAAATCAATACTATGCAGTTGATTTGGAAGAATTTTTAAAGATTAAGTGATAAATGCAAGATACAGAAAGTGAACATACTTGGTTCCTTTTATGCAGTAATGAAAATCATATATATGTGTGTGTTCAAACATATGTTTGTAAATATGTATGCATACACATAGGATGTATTTGCATGCTTGTGTGTGTGTGTGTGTGTGTGTGTGTGTGTGGCTTCTGTGGGATGGGGTGAGGGTGCATATTTGTGGGCATAAACATATAACCAACATATACTATGCTCATGATAAAGTATTAAATTACACTTACAATATTATTTGTTTTTTGTTGTTCTCCATAACACGTTGGCTTGCTGTCCTGCTCTGTCATCTTGTGCTCAGAACCAAGGCTGTTTCAGTGCTCAGAGCCAAGGCCCCCACCCATAAGATACCCAGGCTCATGTCAAAAGACAAAGAGGTTTGGTGAGCAAGCACTAGCTTATGATGTCTGATTGGAATGATCTCATTCACATATATTTCACTGACCAAACCAAGCTACAGAGTTAAGAGGGTATCAGTAGATTGGGAAAGAATAAAGTTTTCCCATAAAGGAACACCTCAGGGGGAAAAAAACAATATGTACTGAGTACTAATATTAATCTACTATAGGTCACATTTACAGATATGTGTATTTTGGGATATTTGTATATCTATAATATGAAAACCAAGACCTTTTTTTCCAAACAACAACAACAACAACAACAACAAAACAACCTCATATAAAGACTGCTTTAAAGGGAAAGAAGATCAACAAGTTGGAAATTCTTATATGAATAACTTACAGCAAGAAGGCCATGGAACAATGACCAGACATTACTAATAGGAAAAGATAAACAACTAATGAGTCCAATATTCCCAGAAAAGAAATAATTTATCAGGAAAAAAAGGAGAGATAATTTGGGATATAGAGTGGGTCATAGGATATATAACCATATGTTCTCTATAAAGATACAATTGAATTAAAAGTAAGTGTTGATTTGAGGATTAGTATTTTAATTTTTTTTAAAGATTTTATTTATTTATTCATGAGAGACACGAGAGAGAGGCAGAGACACAGGCAGAGGGAGAAGCAGGCTCCGTGCAGGGAGCCCAATGTGGGACTCGATCCCATGACCCCAGGGTCACGCTCTGAGCTGAAGGCAGATGCTCAACTGCTGAGCCACCCAGGCCTCCTGGGTATTAGTACTTTAGATAATAGTGATCAATTAATATTGTAGTTTGATTAGCCAAATATAAAAATACTTGTAATAGAGTAAAATCTATTAAAAATTATTTTGAAGCAGGAAAAAAATAAAAGAATAGAAGGTGAATGGTTAACAAATAAATATTTTAAATCATCTGAAAATAAATCTAAGAGATGAGGCAGAGAGTTCGGGCTAATGCAAAGTTGTGGTGACAGTAAAGGTATAGAACAATCAAATATACTTCAAGAGAATGGTAGTTTGATATGTTAATATAATAATCCATAATTTACATTGAATTCTGGCTGTTAAAGATCATCTATATGCTGGTGAAATGGAAATACTGGTGTATTTCCAAATTTTAAAGATGTGAGGGCACGAGAAAGAGAAAGATGAGATGGAGAGAAGGAGTGAAAAAAGAAAAAAAAAGCAAACAAGCATTAAAGTAAGAAGAAGAAAGACTGAAAAAACAAAATCTCTTAAATAATAAGCATAAAACTAGAGTTCTATCCCAATTATGCAAAATTTGGAGCCAAAAGTGTTCAGTAACTTAGGTCAATCATTTTATCACTATAAACATTCATACTTCTCAGATATAGGTGCTCCGTGATATTTCTGTAAGTGATTTATGTGCAGTTTCTACGGTTCTTTGGTGGCTTTATAAATGTACTATTCTCATTTAAGAATGATAATAATGGGGGATCCCTGGGTGGCGCAGCGGTATGGCGCCTGCCTTTGGCCCAGGGCGCGATCCTAGAGACCCGGGATTGAGTCCCACGTCGGGCTCCCTGCATGGAGCCTGCTTCTCCTCTGCCTGTCTCTGCCTCTCTCTCTCTCTGTGTGACTATCATAAATTAAAAAAATAAAAATAAAAAAATATAATGATAATAATGTCATCCTGATAGCCCCTGATATAGCTAGAGCCACGTGCCTCCATAAACTGTGGACAGGATGAACATGGAGTTTGCTTTCACTCAGAAAAGGAAAGGAATCAACCAAACAGGTAAGGTTTATTGACCTGTGATCTGAAATATCACATGGGTGTGCTAATGCTAACTCGGCCATGTGTGCTGCACAATCAGATACGAGGAGGAGAGTCAAAGTCAGTTTTGGTTAGGGCAAATACCTTTAATGCACTGCCTATTTGTGGCATCTTGTCAGATAATCTCTTTCCAGAATTAGTCAAGCTGCCAGTGAGGGTATTATCATCACAGATCAGTTTCCAGAAGGAAAACAGTAAAATATTGCTTTAAATTTCATGTTATTGGGGCGCCTGGATGGTGCAGTCAGTTAAGCATCTGACTCTTGACTTCAGCTTAGGTCATGACCTTGGGGTTGTGAGATCCAGATTAAGAGTCTCTCTCTCCCTCTCTTTCTGCCCCTCTCCTGCTCACATTCTTTCTCTCTCTCAAAATAAATAATAAAATAAAATAATAAAATAAAATAATAAAATAAAATAATAAATAAAATTCAGGTTATTAAGATCTCTAATTTTAACAGAGATATCCAAAAAACATGTTGTGGAATCATCATATAAAATGATGGATGTAGTCAATTTAGAACACCTCAGTACAGCTCCGCCTATCATGTTTGGGTCATCAGAAACAATGGGTAAGGGGGCCCTGGGTGGGGCTCAGAGGTTGAGCATCTGCCTTTGGCTCAGGTCTGATCTCGGGTGCAGGGATCAAGTCCCACATTGGGCTCCATGCAGGGAGCCTGCTTCTCCCCCTGCCTATATATCTGCCTCTCTCTCTCTGTGTCTCATAAATAAATAAAATAAATATTAAAAAAAGACTAATTGTTTGAAGTCCAAAATATGGAGTTGCGTGTTATTTTTCATTTTGTTTTGATTTGTTTTTTCATGAGAAACCAGCCAAGGCAAATTTACAAAAAAGATTTAAAATAATTAGGCTTCAAAAATGTTCAGTAGCAATACTAATCGTATTTTATTGAAAAATATTTATGTGTATGAGATAAGAACATTAAATATTTTATGTGATTAGAAACTAATATTTCAGCCTAAGGAGGGAGAGACATAAATCAAGGTAAAATACTTTGTTCTAAGTTTGAAGTGGAATGTACTATAAATCCATGATTTTTTCTTCTAGAAATTTAACAAAAGAAAATTCAATAAATAAATACATGAATGAATGAACAATAAATCTATGTAATGTTTGAAAAAATGTTCATATATAAATATACTCATATCTCTATGTATAGGTAGGTAGATACATTTGCTACCAGGAAATGTCATTTTGTCATACTCTAAACACTATACATGTAACATTTCATTCTTCAGAACAATGTCATTAATTCTTAGTATTATCTCAAAAAAAGATTGTGTTATCTCATTACGGACATGGGCAAACTCAGATTCAAAGAGCCTCAGCTATGGCGACTCTCAAGGCCACTACGCATCCGTAGAACAATGCTCTGCACGCTTCCTGTGCCTGTTATCCATTTAATTAAAGTTTGCCATCCAATCAGGCTACCAATTGTAAGTAAATGGAAAGCAAAGACTTATAAAACGGTTAATTCTTTAAAAGAAGTCAGAAGACAAGTCCCTCTATTTTTTAATTTTTTAAAAAATATTTTATGTATTTATTCCTGAGAGACACAGAGAGAGGCAGAAACACAGGCAGAGGGAGAAGCAGGCTCCATGCAGGGGGCCTGATGCGGGACTTGATCCCGGGACCCAGGGTCATGCCCTGAGCCAAAAGCAGATACTCAACCCCAGAGCCACCGGCAACCCAAGTGCCTCTATTCTTAACCAGCATCATTGCCATGACCAAAATAGCATGTTGTTATATGTATAATTTTTCTACTTGCTGTATGCAAAACTTAATTCCATGGATATTGATTCTAATAAGCATTTTTTCCTCTATTATATACATTACAGTTCACAACAGAATGACCTACATGAACCTCTTGTCCTCTAGCATGGCACTTCAGGGATAAACAAGTCAAAATCTGGTGACCACGTCTTTTTTGTATATACGTTACCAGAGTGCCAAGAGCTGATTCATACCCTGTACATAATTGGTTTCATCCAAGTGTAAAGCAAAGAAAAAAAAAAAAAATCTGCAGCCAGACAAATGTGATAGTAGTTGGGCAAGGCCCAACATGTTTTCTGATAAAAGAGTTTTGCCAACAGCTCATACTGCTTTTTCTCAGTGCCTGATATTTGTCATAACATTTGCAGCTATGTTTTACAAGCTTTGGAGAAAGTGTAATATAATTTTTTTTTTCCTAAACTAGGAATGCAACTTTCCATGATGCCTTAGTTTTTATGGTCTCTTCTCTGCATTTAGAAATATAATTCATCCATTTTAAACTTGCAAGTGTTACTTTGCGCTTATTCTGTGTAAAACTACAATTGCTTTCTCAGAGAGCAGCAAGCAATGCTGTTTTGAAAATGATATGAAACTTTAGTGGCTCCATGCTACTATTTATATGGTTGCCAAGAAAAGACACTGGGATCTGGAGCAAATGCAGCTCCACATCAATGAAGATCTTTTTCTCCATATTTTCATAATCAGGCCTATCTTTGCATTTTCATTTTTCAGGTGATGGGCAACTTTTTGGAGCCCCAGGCTTTATTATCCTACCAGATCTTGGAGTTCTGTTGACCATTTTACATTTATGATATTTTCCATTACAGTTGTTCTGTTATTCTTCCCATCACTAATGTTATGCTGTAGCAAAGCGTCCCTGAATCCTGATGGATCCTTGTGAGTCAGAATAATACAGCACAGTAATAGCAATGAAGTAAACAACTCTAATAAATATAAACATTAATGCCAATTATGCTAATCTAAACCCAGTGAAGCTGTATAGTTAACTATCTTAGAGCCTGTGCACCTTTTCAGGACGTGATAAAACCATTGCAGGATTCTTAGGAAATATTATTTGTGTTTTATTTCAAAAGGGTGAAATGTAGATACAGTAAGAATGATTTCATCATAGTAGTCGCTAAAAATGCAACCTCCCTTCCCACCATATTGCAGAGCGTGAAGCACCTTTAGCAGTTCACAGAGAAATCTTGAGATCCTACAGAGTTCAGGCCTTCAAATTTCAAGGATTCCATCATACTATGGGAGTGCAAGGTGGTTAAGAATTTTACAAAAGAAAAGAGATTCAAATTATTTACAAACATACATAGAGGGAAGTATTAACATTCCACCAATTTGCTTATTTACACCATTATGACCAGGGAGTTTGTGTCCTTCCTTAGACATAATTGGGAATAATATAGCAGTTTGTTACACGGCACAAGGGAAAACAAGATATAACCTGGGACGTAGGTGATGGATGTTTGTATCATGGCTGCAATATGCATTATAACAAGCGCAACTTACCCAAAACTTTGAGATTGTTATTAAGAGGTACTTAATAAATTTGTAAATTTGTATCTGAAATGAGTAACCCGAGTCATCAGCTAGATACCATAATTTCATTCATGTCCTTAAAGTAAGGTTCTAGTATTTGAAAGATATTACAGCTGGATATTCAGAAAAAGTAACTGTGCTTCACGAACTGTTTTCTCTCAATAGGGGTCTGCATTACCAAGTTTGGGATTGCCTGTGATCAGACCAAAATATAAGAGGATTATAAATCCCAAATACTCCTGTTTATACTTTTTTTTTTTTTTTGAGAGAGAGAGAGAAAGAGAGAGGGGGATAGCAGAGAGAGAGCAAGAGGGAGAGAGGGAATCTTAAGTAGGCTCCATGCCCATTGCGGAGTCTGAAGTGGGGCTTGATCTTGTAACCCTGAGATTATGACATGAGCTAAAATCAAGATTTGGATGCTTTAACCTACTGAGCCACCCAGGAGCCCCTCCTGTTAATACTTTTTAATCTATTTATAAAAATCCTGTCCTATATAAAAAAATTCAGTTTAATTAATATATTTACAAATCACATAGCAGATTTGACCAGAAGTATAATTTTAAATATCTTTCATGCAATAAAAATATATAATATGTATATTTATGCATAATATATACATCAAAATTTTAAAATATTCCTCAGTGATGCCTTTCGTATATCACCAAATAGTTTACATATTCTTTTATGTAAAGAATTCAAATATTTTACATGTTATTTTTAAGTATATAAAACACATATTTAAAAAGGGTCTTTTTTTCATGACAAATTGGACAAGGTTAAGTGTGTTTTAAATTATATTCAAATTATTTTGGAAAAATGATCCTGTATAGATATTGGACATATTTTTCATCAAACATAGCAAAAATAGTATGTGTGTCCATATACACACATTCACACAAACACATTCAAAAAGCCACTGAAAATCTATGAAATTATCTGGCCTTAAAAGCCTTTTATGATGGTTTACGATCTGCTCACCTACATTGGAGATATTATTGGTTACACACAAAAATCATTTCTTTTTTAATTAATGTATTTCACCTTGAGTAACTAAATAAAAATTTTATAGTTAGAAATAAGTGAGTTTGAATGTTGATATTAGAATATTTATTTTCTCCTCTAATCGAAGTGCTTTATGGTATTTGGAGAATGGCAAGAAGTTCAGGCATCTCCCAAGGGAAAAGGGAGGGAGACTTGGTCACACACTCATCAAAGCTCTGCACATCTGTGGCTCCACCCCTTGGGCTGTTGCACACTCACTGCCCCCTTGAAATCCCTAGACTCCCACTCTGACCTGCCCCACACACTTCTTGGACCTAAGGGCTTCTCTCTCAAGATCTCACACTTTACCACCCACCCAACCTGGGGCTTCAGCCACACTGGTGAAAACTGGAGCTGGGGTGCTCACAGAGCCTGCTCACTATGCTCAGTTTCCATGCACAGACATGACACTCCTCACCTTCCCTGCTCCCCAGAGATAGATGCAGACACACACAGAACATCATGTGGAGCGTCAGATGTGTGTGTTGCAGCATCAGTGGTGAAAGGCAGGCTATTGCTCAAGAGACCAGGACTAGAGGGGCATCTGGGTCATTTGATAGGTTAAGAGTACAGATTCTGATTTTGGCTCTGGTTGTAATCTCGAGATCATGAGACAGAGCCCCTCGGGGCTCTGTGCTGGGTGTAGAGGCTGCTTAAGATTCTGTTTTAAAATATCTGATAATGCCACGTATCATAGGTAATGGGTAATGAATAAAATGTTTATGACCATCATTCCAATAATTTCTTTCTCAGAAAGGGAAGAAAAAAACATGGAGAATGATGGGAAAGGCTTTTTCCAAATGGCATCAATAAAAGCACCCTGGGAAGGATATAGGTGTGGAGAAGAAAGCAATACCAGAGAGTGAAGGTCTCTTGAAAAGATATGATTACCCACATTCAATAGTGAAGGGATTTCAGGAAAGGAAGAATTGAAAAGAAAGTGACAAAAAAAGAGAGATACTATTATTTACAAACAGCTCATAGATTCCATAAAGAAAAGTTCCAAACTATTTCTCTGAACCAAATATAACATTTATGTCACAACCCAACAAATGCTGCTCCAGAGAGAAAATAAAGTCTTATAAGACATGTAACTGTCAATGAAATAAATGCTAAAAATGATATTGGCAGAAAAAAATCCCAAGGCACTTTGCAATAATCCACTCATCACAGCCAATTGTAGTTTATTCTGAGAACACAGCTGTGAAACTCTGTTAGTATAACCCATTACATAAGAACAAAACTGTACTGTCACCTCCATACATATAAACAAAACATTTGACAAAAGTCATAACCATTCATGTTAAAATCACTTCCAAAAAATGTACACAGATATTCCTCAGTCCAACAGACATCTTATTTCACAAGGAAATATTAGTGTCTTTCCCACTAAACTCTAGAGCAAGAAAAAAATCATCCCACATCTCTTCTAATGTTCAAAACCATCACCATTTAGAGTAGAAAACATAGATAGAAAACAAGATAAGCACTGTTAAATAAGAGGTAAACAAATCTCTCCTAGGAGTTGATATGATCACATATGTGGAAGACCCAAGAGAATCAATTACAAAACAGTGCACCAAAAAGAGAATTTAGTATATAGATGTTTTAAAATTAATACCTAAAGTCAAACCTCTGCATATATGGGAAAAATGGCTTGATATTATACCAGAAGAAGATATCTATTTATGGTAACAAAAAGAAAAATCAAACACCTACGCAGGAACTTAATATGGAATATGGAAATATGAAAAATATATATATGTTGGTTATTTGAATCCAATGACAATCCTGGAAAAATATGTATGTGCGTTTATTGTAATATGAATAATAGCAAAGGATTTGAAACAGCTTGAATAACCCATAAGAGGAATCTAGGTAAATGATATCGCATAACCATCAGTGGGATGCTTTGCAGCCATACAAAAAATAAAGAATATCTCTTTACTAGTATTTCTAACAGTATCTAAGATAAATTGTTATGTTTTTAAAAAAAGTAAAGTCAAATATAAATAAGATGCTACTCTTTCATATAAGAAACATAAATCTAAAATGTAAATTAAAATAAAAATATATAGGGGTATAGAGTGGAAGCATAGTTACATTTAAGATATTTAAAAAAATATTTTGTTTTGTTGATTAGGCTTTGGATCCATGTAAATATTTCACGCAAATATAAAACAATTCATTTTCAAAATCTAAAATATAGATCTATATAAAATAATAAATTATGTTAATAAGAAACTACTATAACCTAGATGGCAATAAAATGCATAAATGAAATTCACAAATAACTTTAAAACACAGTAATTTGACAAATATTCCTAATAAAATAAACCTTGAAAAAATAAACTATAATAATAATGAATTTTTTCTTAATTATGTTGTTGAAGATTGTAGCTGTTTTGTTATATTAAAGCTGTTATATGAATGTTGTAGATTAAGCAATGAGTAATTATACCGAAATGTCAGCTTTTTATTCACAGGAGAAAGGTGACACTAATATAAGAGCTCTTGTAAAAACTTGTATTATGAGCTTGAATTAGAATTACTTTTATAAATGCATTATGCATTTTATTTTTCATAAACCACACTGATTTCTTAATTCTGACCATGGGAAATGTTCACCAGTACCCAGGTTACAGTATCTAAACTTCCCAGAAGCTATCAGAGACTGAGAATTTCCAGGACTTGGGCTACAATCGTAGAAAAGCCAAAAAATACCACATTGTTTCAGAAAGTAAGGAAGCTTTCAAAGACCCCTGGATCATGTCAAAGGATTTCTATGGAGCCAACTGAGAAAAGCTCCTACAGGCAACAGTTGGAAAATTGCACATCAATATGAATAAAGAATGCAACAGATGAATATACTTCAAATATATTTAAATCCATCATTGATACAAGGAGAGAGGAAAAAATGCCCTCATTGCCTAACTCTGTAGGAAGCTAGAGAACCAACTTAACTTTCTTTGAAAACTCATATATAGGCCATGAATTAAACATATATGCTACTCTGCTGTGTGAACAACACCTCAGAGTAACCAATAGTTAATGACGAACATTCCATTTTTTACATAGAGTTGTTCTGGGTTATAATGGACATGGGATGGATAATTAGAATATTACCATTTAAAAGCATCTAATAATCGTAGAGATTTTGGCATCTTCCAGCAACAAGAGAGATAGTGGAAGGGAGGGAAAGAGGAGAGGAGGAAGGAAGGAAGGAAAACGAAGAAAGAAGAGGAATACTAGGAGAAAGCCCTGCTAAATACTCAATCTGAATGTGATCATGTGACAATAAGTTCATGGAAATGTAGAGATTAGAGGAAAATATTAAATGACAAAATGATAATAAAGTTAGCAAAATGAAGATTATCAAAAAATTCTTGAGGACAATCAAACCAATTTTTTCAGTAAACTAATTTCTAGTTAAAAGAGACCAAGAAGACCTATCAAGTGACTATAGCATTTGGACCTTGTTTGCATTCCTATTCAAACAAGGAACTGTAAAAAATGTTTATGCGACATTTGGGAAAATCTTAATATTAGTTAAATATTTGATTATTTAAAAATATTATCAATTATTTATGACTGATAATGTTATGTGCTTCTGTGTGCGGGGACTCTTTATCTCCTAGAGATACATGTCAAGATATATCCTTTTATAAAAAAATATTGCTTGATATCTGGGATTCCCTTAAAAAGGGAATTTTCCAGAAGTGAAAGAGGGTTTTGAGTATAGAATAGAAGAAATAGTGTTACCATCAACTGATAATCATTGAAAGTTGGCTGATGGGTAAATGGATATTCATTCTGTTAATACTTTGATTTTTTTAAAAGATTATTTATTTATTTATTTATTTATTTATTTATTTATTTATTTATGAGAGTGAGAGAGAGAGAGAGGCAGAGACACAGGAGGAGGGAGAAGCAGGTTCCATGCCGGGAGCCTGACATGAGACTCGATCCCAGGACTCCAGGATCACGCCCTGGACCAAAGGCAGGCACTAAACCTCTGAGCCACCCAGGGATCCCAATACTTTGATTTTTATATAATATTTTAACTTTGTATCACAAAGGTGAAAATAATTATTTTACCAGAATTAGAATAATATTTGTCATTTGAAAGTAATATTTATTTATTTAGTACTATGATTTAGAAAAATCAACAAAAATTATCATCAGTTGAAATAATTACTAAGGAGAGAAGCAAACTATCTTTTGAGCACCAGCAATGGACAAGTCATGTGACTCCACATGTTACCGTAGTTATTATATGTATTATTGCCATGAGATTGTCATATTTTAAAACATTTTACAGGATGGGAACAAAGTATTGGAAGTTTGTGAATCAGCTGGATACAAACCACACGGATTTGAAGTCTATTTTATTATCTAGGGCCAGAGAACAACCTCTCCATAGACGTTGCTCCTGCCCTTCTTTACATCATCTGATGTTTGTGTCTTATGTTTGAAATGCCATTGAATTTAAAAGTTCACATAAACTCATGTTTCTAAATACATAGAGACTTCTATTTTGAATAATGTTGCTCATCAAATAATCTTTGACTATTAGAATCATCTCAAAATTTTATTTCCAGGAAAACATTCAAAAAAATATAATTCATGTTTAAAATGTTCCCAGTAAAAGACAGCAAAACCATAGGGACAGGAACTTACACACACACATACTCTTGGCATAAGCATAAATTGACAAAATCAAACATTACGAAGAATATATTGTTGCTACCAATTAGATATGACAATGTGCATGGCCTTCAACTGCAGATTTCTAGTTGCTCGTGCATATCCCATCTATGCGTACAGACAAGGATTGCATGTACAAGAACGTTCATAGTTGTGCTATTTGCAATGAGAAAACTTTGAAATATTATCCATGAATAGGATAAATGATTTGATTTATTCAATTCAAGAATATGGAGGAATGAAAACTAACTTGATTCATGTGATTAATAAAAACAAACCTACAAATTACTATTCATACACACATTACAGAAGTATATGTGCAAAAAGATACAATTTTCATAGGTTTTTAGAGATTATTTCTTAATTTATTTGAGAGAAAGTGCAAGAAATGGGGGGGCAGAGGAAGATAGAAAGAGAGAGAATCCTCAAACAGAGTCCCCACTGAGCACAGAGCCTATAAGGGGCTCCATCCTGGGACCCAGAAATCATGACCTGAACTGAAATCAAGAGTTCAATGCTAACCTGTTGAGCAACTAGTTGTCCCTCACAGATTTTTTAATCCACACAATTAGTACCTGATGCTTTTATAGCTACCTATATATGAAAATGTGCAAACAATAATGAGAAAGAAATATATTCCCACTTGAACACGGGCAAACTGGTGAGATGTAAAAGGTAATAAAATCAAGGATGGATTAAAAGAGATATTTTAATGGCATCTCTAATATTTTATAGACATATTTATTGATGTATAATTCATATGCCCTAAAAATTCACCTGTCTAAAGTGTACAATTCTATGATTTAAAAAATATTTATGGAATTATGCAACAAGCACTATAATTTAAGTTTAGAGACTTTTCATCATTCTAAAAAGAAACTTTATACACATTTTAGCAATAATACTTTAGTATTAAAATCAAAATGATATGAAGCCAAACATGGTAAAATAGGTCATGCATGTGTTATGCTTTGGGATGTTGTGTTTATTATTCTTTGCATCATTTGCATGTTAAAATGCTTTCATCTAAAGCAAATCAATACAAATCACACAGATGGGATAGATGTAAAGTTTTGGTCCTCAAGGCTACTACAAGGCTAAGGGAGAAGTTGATAGGAATAGGCTCTTTTTCTTCACTCTGTCCTCATAATCTATAATCCCTCTCACTGTACAACTAGAGTCAGATACCTGAACAGCTTCAGGGCCAATTCCAGCATCAAGCCCTGAAACATAAGTATTAGACATAATATAATTTCAAAACTTTGTTAAATTTATTTTTTTCCAATATACGTGCAAGAATGAATTCTAAGACTAAAGAAAAACTTGACTTTTTATTAGGCTTAAAACTGCATTTAGTCATATAATTAGCCTACGGCATGATTTTTTTATTTCAGTTTGTTTCTAACCCTTCGACCTGTTTTTGCAAAAATGTAGGCTCAGGAGTGGCCCATGATCAATGGAATTACAATGTCAATTATTCATTGGGTTCATCAATAATAATGTTGGAGTATATTATCTCTGGGGACACTTCTATCAGTCTCTGGATTATGTCTACTAACAGAGCCCAACAAACACTCCTTTCATGAGAAGCTTGAGAATTACTTTGGTGAAGCTCATAACGTAGTTGGGTTGTGCTCTAATGATCTGGAGTTATCATAGAAGGCATTGCATTTCAGTTGGCCTTTCTGGTTTTTCAGGGATAATAGACACCAAAAGCCAGAAGGAACAATATTGATACAACTCTACCACAGGATGGATTCAGAATTATCTGACCATTATAATTGTTGATGCTAACTAATACATTATTGTGCCTCAACATCAAAAAAGATAGAAATAATCTAATGTCCTTCCCGACAGGTATAAGTATGAAAATTCCAACATTATTTTGAACCAATGTAACAGTCACCTAATTCCTACACCTTTGCCTTTACCGTCATCAATTCGTGAATAGAAGAGGGCTTAAGCACTCTTCTGGAAACATGTATATGTTTCCACATATATTGTTAATATCCCCACTAGATTTCTCAGAATTATGGCAATTTTACAAGAAAAATAAACTCTAAGGGTGTTGAGACAGTAATTTTGATCTTGCACTTATTATAGGAGCAGGGTGTTCCCAAGGAGGTCTAGCAGTCAGGGTGGAGCTTTGTAAAGTTCGGGCGATATGTGAACCTTTGACAAGTACAACTTGATGGTATTCTAGATAAGATCCTTGCTTGTTTCTTAGTTTTTAAGTTCAGCATTATAATACATATCATAGTAACCAAATAAATCCATCTACTGTCTTGTTGGGCCATAAAATTAAGAACAATTTTGATAGGAAAGAGCATATTAAATCCTTCGACTTTCTCCTCTTTTCTAAAATAATAAACCCAAATCAATACTATATGACAGTTTCCAAGGAAATGAGCTCCATCTTCTAAAATGAATTCATGGGTCTTGATTAAAAATAAGCAATCATTTTTAAATGTAAATATTTCTAAGCAAAAGTACAAATTACAATATATTTTTATAAGTTTAATCACATCATTGCTACAAAATGCAGCTCTTGCCAGATGTAGTCTTTTTATGGTTCATATCAGTAGAGCTTTAGGAACATAATGGGTAGTTTTGTAACTAATGAATGTCTATTTTTTTCTACTAAAATAAGCCAAAAACTCTAGAAATGCCTTTACTCCCTAAAATCTTGCAAGGAAGTACAGTTTCCCTCTCTCAGCACTGAAATTATATGACTATATTGGTTTTCCATTGCTGCTGTAAGGAACTATCACAAACAAACTTAGTGACTAAGCATGATACATGTTTTTTTTTAAAGATTTTATTATTTATTTAAGAGAGAGCATGAGCAGGGTTGGGTAGCTGAGGGGGATGGAGAAGCAGATTCCCTGCTGAGCACAGAGCCCAACTTGAGACTCCCGTCCTGAGTTGGACCTTGAGATCATGACAAGATCCTGGGATAGAGGACCCTGGGTCCTGGAATAAAGGCAGATGCTTAAGCACCCAGGCATTCCAGCATGACATATATTATCTGATAGTTCTATAGGCTAGAAGTTTGGATTTCCTTTATTATTTTCCTACCTCATGATTCAGAGGCTGAAATCCAGCTGTGGGCTCACCTGAACTCATATCTAGAGCTTGTAGGGAAGAGTGTGCTTCTAGGCCCATTCAGGTCATTGGCAATATCTATTGCTATGTTTGGGAAAGCGGAAATCCCCATGTCCCTGATGGGTTTTTCCATGAACTTTCTTAAGATTGCCTGGAATCCACATTACACTGTATTCTCTGTCTTTAAACCAACAACAATATTTCTGCATTAATAAAAGAGAGGGTAAGAACCCTATGACCCTCCTAAGAGGTACAGAAAAAAACATTAGACTAAGTACAACATCCATTCTTGAAAAAACCCTCAACAAAGTAGGGAGAGAGGGACCATCCCTCAACATCATAAAGGCCATATCTGAAAAACCCACAGCTAACATCATCCACAATGGGGAAAAACTGAGAGCTTTTCCTCTACATTAGGAACAAGACAGGTGTGTCCACTCTCACCATTGTTATTTAACATGGTACTTGATGTCCTAGCTTCAGCAATCAGACAACAAAAAGAAATAAAAGGCATCCAAACTGTCAAGGAAGAAGTCAAACTTTCACTATTTGTAGACATGAAACTCTATGTAGAAAAACCAGAAGACTCCACCAAAGAGTTGCTAGAACTGATACATAAATTCAGCAAATTTGTAGAACAAATTAATTCTATGTACGGAAATCTGTTGCATTTCTACATGCCAACAATGAAGCAGCAGAAAGAGAAATCAAGGAATCAATTCCATTTACAATCATACCAAAAACCATAGATACCAAGGAATAACTTAACCAAAGAGGTAAATGATGTGTACACTAAAAACTATGAACACTTATTTAAAAAATTAAAGAAGACACAAAGAAGTGGGAAAAAAATTCATGGTCATGGATTGGAACAAAAAATATTGTTAAGATGTCTATATTGCCCCAAGCAACCTACACTTTTAATGCAATCCCTATCAAAATACCAATAGCATCTTTCACAGAGCTAGAACATTCTTAAAATTTGTGTGCAACCACAAAAGACCCCAAATAGCCAAAGCAACCTGGAAAAAAGAGAAGGAAAGAAAACCCGGAGGCATCACAATTCCAGACTACAAGACTGCAGTCAACTGGCACAAAACAGACACATCAATCAATGGAACAGAATAGAAAACCCAGAAATGGACCCACAACTATATGATCAACTCATCTTTGACAAAGGAGGAAAGAGTATCCAATGGAAAAAAAGTCTCTTAAACAAGTGGTGTTGGGATAACTGGGCAGCAAGATGCAGAGGAATGAAGCTGGACCACTTCCTTGTACCATACACAAAACTGAATTCAAGAGACCTCATTCTTTGGGTCTCTCTGACTTCCTCAGCTATATATTCTGTCTCCACCTGGAGAAAGTTCTTTGTTATGGCTCTTATGGTTATATTTGGTCAATGCAGATAATCTAAAATAATACCTTTTTTCATGAAGACCATAACCACTTCAGCAAAGTCTCTTTTCTTATGCAATGTTGCATATTTACAGGTTCCAGGGATTAGGACATGAATATCTTTGAGGTGGGAAGAGGGACGTTTTTCTGCCTACTGTGGTGGCTTTGGGCTCTAGGACACAATTTCAGTCACAGGGATCTTAATGGCTAAGCATTCCAGACGTTATAAATTTTCTGCAGAGCAAAAACAATCAAATAGCACAACAACCGCTACTATAGTTCCCTTAGTCAGAACCTTAAGGTGGGAGACAATCCCAACATATTGCAACATGCACATCATAATATATGATACCTAGATTGTGTCTTCTAGAGGTCACAATATTTTGGGCAGGAAGAAGCACGGAGGAAACTTAAATGTATATTACTAAGTGAAAGAAGCCTATCTTAAAAAAAAAAAAAAACTACATAGTGCATGATTCTAATTATATGGGCTTTGGTAAAGGAAAAAGTACAGAGACAGTGTAAAAAAAAAACTGGTGGGGCAGCCCGGGTAGCTCAGCTGTTTGGCACCTGCCTTCAGCCCAGGGTGGGATCCTGGAGACCCGGGATCGAGTCCCACGTCGGGCTCCCTGCATGGAGCCCGTTTCTCCTTCTGCCTGTGTCTCTGCCTCTCTCTGTTTCCCATGAAAAAATGAATAAAATCTTTAAAAAATATGTTATATTGGGTAAATGCGGTGCTCTTAGTTATATGCATTTCTAAATTTTGAGCCCCCCGCCCTTAAATTAAAAATGCAATGCTTGCAAAGACTTGAGATTTTGGAAGTAACATATACACAATTAGATATGTTGCTCTCATAGATTTACTGAATGATTACCAGAGTTTTGAGACTTGATAGAATTTGAAAATAGAGAAGTTTCTTTATTTAACCTGAAATGCATTCGGCGTCAAACATCCCACTGTCAGATTTAGAGGACCCAATGTTGCATAGGAAGTCTGAGGCAGAATAGGATATGTGTGGATCCTATGGTAAGTCATGACACAAGACTCATAAAAATAGTCCCCTAAAGCTTTATTCTGAAACTAGGCTCTCAGGAAAGTAATTATTCTTCTTTTGACACATAGCTCACGGATTGGTAGCCTAAGTGAAGAATGAATATCTAAACACTAGGGAAAAGGTAGCTATGTGATCTGAGTTGTCTGTCATGAAATAGACACTATCTCTGTACCTCACACAAAAATAAGATACAACCATTGTTTACAAATCAAGTGTAGGTGGCAATATGCCAAACCAGCTCCTGGAGCTTTGAGTTGCGTGAATACCTTGCTCAGTCCGTCAGTATACATACTCTGGCTAAGATGCCACTTCTCTCTTAATCAGCATCCAAATCCTCCTATGACCAGTTAACTTAATGTTGAAGCTAATTTGCATATCAGTCTGTAAGATACAACCCAAGCTGGCAGTGACCTGTCACATCTTTCTCTGCTTCAGCCTGGGAAGGCTTGAGAGGACAGTGGAATGAAGAAATTCTCCAAGATTAAAGAATTTGAAATTGTACATTTATTTTCAACTCATAATGGAGATAAGAGGTGACCTAATGTAAAGATTTAGGCTGATTTATTGGCAGTTTCTAAAAAGCACTATGATTTTCTGTAATTGCCCTTTATAGAATATTCTATCCAAAAAGAGCAAACATTCTTCCCAAGCACATACAGAACATTCACCAAGGTAGACCGTATTCTGACCCATGAGACATAAATGTAAAAGGATAGAGTTGTGAAAATATACACTCAGGCCTTACTGCACTGAAATTAGAAACCAATAACAGAAATATTGCTGTAAAATGATCAGCACTCACCTAGCATATAACGTGAGTACAACATTTGACATATGAATCAAAGACAATGTCTTGAGGAATTTTTAAAATACCATCTATACAAATCTGTAGGATGAAACAAATAGGAAATTTTAAAAAGCTTAAAAGAAATTAAAAGCATCAAATATATATATTAGAAAGTTAAAACTACTAAAGTCAATAATTGAATCTTCAGTTTTAGAAGACTTGGAAGGATAAGTGATATAAGGCTAAAGTAAGTAAAAGGAAATAAATAATAAAAATTAGAGCAGAAATCAATGTAATTCAAAACAGAAAATAATAGAGAAAATCAACAACGAATGACTACTTCTTTGAAAAGGTCAATAATGTTAATAAAAGTTTAGTTTGACTAAATGAGAAATAAAAGAGAAGACACAGAGAACCAGAATCGCATAAATTAAAGAGGGGTCCTCAATTTAATTAACTATAAATATTAAAATAATAATATATTAATACTATGAACAAACTTGTGCCCTGGAATTTGATAATTTAGGGAAAAAAAATAAGTAAGAGCAATCCTTGAGAGGCACAAACACCAAAGCTTGTAATAGGAGAAATTGATAATCTAAATATATCTCTTTCTATTACAGACTTCGGATTAAAACTAAATAATCTTTCAAAAAATAAATTTCTGGGTATAGATAGATTATTGGTGAATTCTTCTTTAAAGAAGAAACGATTGAAGAATTCTTTTCAATCTCTTCCAAAAAAATAGAAGCAAAAGAAGCACTAATTCATTCTAAAAGACTAATGTTCCCCAAATGTTAGCTATTACTTCATATTACAAGATATGAAGATCAAGGTAAAGGTATTATAAGAGAGGAATATTACCAATGAATATTTCTCATTAACATAGTTGCAAAAATATTCAACGAAATCTGAGCAAACCCAAATATATAAAACAAGGCAAACTTGTTTTACCACAGACAAACTTTGAAAACTAGTCATAACTATCACATTAACAAGCTAAAGAGTAAAAATCATATGAATGTATCAAATTATGAAGAAAAAACATTTGAATAGCCTAATACCTATATATGATTAAAGCTAGGAATAGATGGGAATTTCCTGGACTTGAACAAGAACATCAACAAAAATATACACAGTTAAAATCATGTTTAATGGTGAAGGATTGAAGGGTTTACACATAAATGAGGAATAAAAATAAAGATGTCCTCGCCCATCACTTCTATTCAGCATTGTATTGGAAGTTTTAAGTAGGGTAATAAAACAAAAAAGGAGGTAGGTATATACCGATTAAAATAAAAGAAAACCTTCTTTATTGTTGATGACATTGTAATGTAGTGAATTCCAAAGAGCAGACAAAAATCTCCTGAATTCATAATGATAACAAAGTGAGTATGCACAAAGTATACAATAAATATTCATGAGTCTATATTGATATACATAAATTATTAAGTAAATAAGCACATGGGGAATAGAGACAAAATTCCTTTGCAGAAGAATTCTAAATGATTTATGCTGATACAACACACTCAAGATGGAGCTCAACTCCCCACTACACGTAGTGACTTCCTTCTACAAAGTAAAGTATGAACAGGGGAATAATAGAGTAAATTTATAATTGAAAAACTGGTGAGAACTACCGTTAGTCATGTAACCAAGGCTACGTCAACAATGAAAATCATGTTGATGATATGATATGATGAAAATGATGCTTTATCTCTGGGGTTTTCCTCTCCCAAATCCATATTACTAGTCTACTCATGAGAAAAGCTTCCAAAAAATCCTAACTGAGAAATATTCTATAAAATACCCAAATAGTACTCCTCAAAATCGTCAAGGTCATTATAAGCAAGGAAAGTGTGAGAAACTGTCACAGCCAAGAGGAGCCTAGGAAGAATGACAACCCAGTGGAATACGGAAACTGGATGGTATCCCAAAACAGCACTAAGGATATCTGAATAACATATGGGCTTTCACAAATAATAACTTACCAGTATTGGTTCATCCATTGTAGCAAATATACCAGAATACTTTAAACAACCGGGGAATTCATTTCATTTATATAATTTTCTCAAAAAATAAAATAATAAGTTTTGGAAGATATATATTTATTTATAATATATTACACACTATGCTATATTTATATATGCATATAAATATATATACATATATAATAACAAATATAAAGTGTTAGGACTTTTCTCTGTATGTTTTATTTTACATGAGTGTTAATAGAACATTATAAGCTGTTAGATAATAGTTGGAGAAAGTGGGAGTGTGATACATGGAAATGCTGTACTAGCTTGCTCGTCTTTCAGAAAAATCTTTAAATGTTCTAAATTTTTTTAAAGTGATTATTTAAAGAGTGACAGCACATGCCTATGATTTATTCCATTTACTATGTATAATGTACAAAATATAGATATTTTAAAAGCATGTCATGCAAATAATTGTGTTGTTCTTGTGCATGAAATTCAAAGGCCCATTTATTTATATGTAATTCAGTGACTATGTGACTGTAGTTGTTAAACTGTCTTTAATTTTGCACCATGCAGCTAAATTTTCCTAGTCAGGAAAATAATAATTCAAAATATAGATGTCTGTATCTGCAAGAGCTGTGATATTCCAGTCATGATTTGTCTATCCACACTAACAGGTAAACTGTCTTTGTTTCTTTGTTCCTTTGTTTACATGTAAGTTCTTATCATAGATAACCTCTATCATTTATATAAACAAAATCCTAAAAACAACTTAATAAAATCAATATATTTTAAAAATCTTATGTAGTTTTGAGAACAGAGGCATTACTACAAACTATAGGCTCTCAATTTTCTCCACCAGGCATCCTTTTGATCAAATTGTTTAAACAACTAGGGAATTCATTTCATTTTTATAATTTTCTCAAAAAATAAAATAATCAGCTTTGGAGGATATATAAAATATATATATATATTATGTTATATTATATATATATATATATATATATATATATATATATATATAATGACAAATATAAAGTGTTAGGACTTTTCCCTGTATGTTTTATTTTACTTGAGTGTTAATAGAACATTATAAGCTGGTTTGAACAAATGCAGAAAAAAGATCGTTAATGCTGTGAATCCAGAAGCAGTAGTATCAATTTGGGTAGAGACAATCTGATAGAAGTTTCATAAATAAGAATTAAATTAAAATTGATTTTGAGGATTTATTTTGGGGGAGGCAGAGTGTAACGATTCCGAGGACAAAATAGGAAATATACATATATGGTTCCAATTCTAGAGTCTAATAAAACCAAAAATAAATGCTAATAAAACAATATGATAAAAAATCAGAGTGAAGACATGGAGGGTGTCATGTATACGTAGGCAGAACAGTGAAGTCAGAGTTGAGTCTGCGGGAACAGAGCATCTCTCTGGGACAATTTAATCTTATGTGAAGGCTTAAAGAATGAGTTGAAATTAGCATGGCAATGGAGGAAAATAATGTCCTAAGGCAATAGAATCCTATGTCTGTAACCCTGAGGTGGGTCCATCCCTCTATCTGCAAATCAGGAGCAGTAGAGTGAGGTGGGTGGCTAGTGCAGGCTGAGCTGATCAGGCTATCACGGGCTATAGGACTCGTGAATCTGATGCAGGGCAACTAACATTTTTCAGCAAAGAGGAGGCACAGAGAGCATTCAGAGGATTTTGCAGAACTCAAGATTATAAACAACGATTATAGATAGGCCACAACAGGGTCACGGCAAAGGGGACTGTAGGAATTGTGCGGGGATGAGAGACTGTTATAAAAGCCTAATTGGTAGTATTTGATTAGGTAGGAGGTTGAGAGAGATGTAAATTGAGCACATTTCAAAATAAACTCCCAGATGTTTGGTTTAAATCATTGATCAGATCATCATGGCTGTTACTAATATATGGAACACAGGCAGAGATGGGTATTTGGGGTAGAAAGTCAAGTGTCCCCTGGGGACATTTTCATGAGACACATTATAGCATCAAGAAAGTGATAGCATAATAAGATCTGTTTCTTAAAACAGCAAATAAAGCTCAGGATAGGATTTGGGAGTCCTCCTCTGGCAATAGTATATGAAGTCACCAGAGTTAAGTGATATTGACCCTACTAAAGGCAGAATAAGAAAAGTAGAGGCATAGGTCTCATTTCTGTAAAAGTCAACATTGTTATTTGCTCACTAAGAAGGAGGACATGGGTGGGGAGGCAGAGAAGGAGCAAGTAAATGAGTAGAAGAACGTAGAGGAGGCTGTTCCACCATGAAAGGCAGAGAGGAAGATACTTAAAAATAGTTTGGTAGGGACACAGTGTGGCCATGTTAAAAAAAAAAACAAAAACGGTATGCTACGTGGTTAAGTAAGAAGATGTATTGAAACCATGCCTCTCAGATTTAGTAAAAGAAACCCACTAATATCAGCAAAAGAAATTTTATTGGCATATTGAGACATTCTAGAAGCACAGACAATTTGGAAGGCAATAAAAGGGTCTTAAGAGGAGACATAATGGGGCACTTGGCTGTTTCGTGACTATGAGGGTATGACATAGGGTGGCAATTTGAAGGAAAGATATGATGGATGAAAAACTTTACAGGAGGCACACAAGCACATGCACATATTTATTTATTTATTTGTATGTTTATTTTTACATCCACTTATTTAAATGATCTACTGATATGAGGGAAAATAATTAAGAGATGTTAACAGGGAGCATAGCGATGCTGTATAAGGGAATGAGTGTTAATTCGTCAGGACTTCCCTGATTTTTTTGTCATTGTATTAATTCAAACGAATGAGCCGGAGTCTCTCAATTTCAGTATTTTTGGCTCTGGGGGCCAGACAAGGCCTTGGTACAGGATGCTTGCTCCTGTCTGTTGAATGTTTAGCAGCATCTCTGATCTCTACACACTAAATGCTAATAGCACCACCCCCAGTGATGACAACCAAAAATATCTCCAGACATGGCAAATCTACCCTGGGTGAGGGCACAGTTCACCCTATTTGGGTCACCACTGACCTAAACTAAAGAATACCTTTCAAAACAAAATTCTGATAGAGTTCTCTACCTTTGAAATGCAATCCTGAATATGTTTTACTTATAAGTAGTGTCTAAAACCTGAAAGGAGCACCCATTTTAATATATATATATCTTATTTGGGAATGTTTTGAGACCTGAATTCTAATAAAATGAAATATTTTTGAAAGTTAACCTAGTACTTTATATTAGTTAGAGCTTGCAACTCACTTTAGAACGTTTTTACTGTGTGGAAACTACGGTCATCCTCGGAGAAACCTAATTTAGAGGTTCGCGTTCAAGTTATGTATATATACAGCCTCAGGAAAAACACGGGGTGAGAGATGGGGCCTATCTTCTGGAATTTAATGTTACCTATGGAAATGAGACTATCCAGTATAATTTGAAGGAAAGATGATTATAGCCTTAAAGTAGTACTTTGGAAGAAATAAAGAATTCCGAATGAGTAGATCTTTTAACACTCACAGGTGATGTTTCCCACAAAATATCCATCATAGATCCTGTCAAATTCTTTATCAAAAAAAAATAATGAGTAGGTATACTATTATTGAAAATGTTATTTAAAAGAAACATTTCTTTCCAAAGGTATAAACATTTGCCTCACTCTTGACCTAATATTCTCTTTTTAGTTAGCAGATTCCTCTAAATCAAGAGTCCTTAGTTATTTTGTGTGACATGGATCCCTTCAGCAGTTATTTAATATTCTATTAAAGCAGAATGGGCTCCCTCTTGAAATGTATGAATTCATTTAAATCTGTTAATAGATCACAAAATAATTAATTATATTAAAATACAGGTTCAAAATGTTTACATAAGATACTCATAAGTAACCTATAAATGAAGTGAAAATAGTGGCAGATATAATAATATCTTTATCTCAAAGCAGAGATTACATATATGCTATCTGGCAACCTATACAATATCTAATATGACAATATTTGTGGTTTCTGTTTGTTACAAAGCCAAAGGATCTGCCATTACTATGGTTTCCCTCTGTAAGTGAAGGAAGTACTAAAATTCATTCAGAGGTTACTTAAAATTAAGATTTTTTTTTTCCAAAGTGAGTTCATCTCCACCTAATTTTTTTTTAATTTTTTTAATTTATTTTATTTATTCATGATAGGCACACAGTGAGAGAGAGAGAGGCAGAGACATAGGCAGAGGGAGAAGCAGGCTCCATGCACCTGGAGCCCGACGTGGGACTCGATCCCAGGTCTCCAGGATCGCGCCCTGGGCCAAAGGCAGGCGCCAAACCACTGCGCCACCCAGGGATCCCATCTCCACCTAATTTTATCCTTTGATTATCGGGGTTCATTGGAAAACCAGATACTTCAAGATGGCATGTCTACGCTTCTCAGAAAAATTGTATTAAATATTATAAAAATTATAAAAATTGTATTATTACTGTTTCCATAGTTTAACAGTAGAATGGAAATATAAAATTAACTCTATAACACTCTTATTAATGATTACATTGAAAGACTCTTCAGCCTTGTTCTTTTTTTTTTTTTTTTTCAGCCTTGTTCTAATTAGATCCCAGACGTGTGCCAGACTGTGCTGTTCAGTGATGAAAACAACTATACATTTGCTGCTTGCTTGCAGTGGAGCCTTAGGAGTAGTCACAAAATCAGCTTAAACTTACTTGTGAAAAGGATTATAATAATTTTGTAGTCCCGTTGTGTTTTTTTTTAATTTAAATTCAATTAGCCATTGTTCTCTTATGATTTCAACATTTCAATAATCTCCACTCATTTTATTATACTCATTCAATTTTCAATATCATTCACTTGTATTTCATGATAGAAAAAATTTGTAGATGGTCTGTCATCAGAATTTCCTGGTGTTATAAAGTGCTTTGGCAGGTTTTCTCAACTTCATTTGTCAGGCTCCTTCATCTAAATACTCTTCCTCAAGTCTAATGAACAGATTTGTTTCTCTTCAAGAGTTCCCATCTCTGGAAGGACCCACCATCCATCCCATTGCATGACTCAGAATACTGAGGCCCTCTCTTTTATCCCTTATCCGGGTAAGCTTTGGTGCCCAATGACCTTACCACAAAAATACATTTCTTTAATCTACTTGCTTGTCCTTATCACCACTGCTAAGTGACTCTAGCAGAGCCTGTTACTTGTCCTCTGCTATGTTTTTAACTTTTTTGGTAGAGACAGAATTTTTAGCTGTACAGATAAATGTTCATAAGGAGACGGTGAATTCCTTAGAGTTTGATCTGGACATGAGATTAAAATTGGTGCAATATGTTCTAAGGAAAAGTGATGTGTGCAACCCATAGGCCATGTATACCAAAAATGTCCTGTGCTCCTTCTTCTCTTGTCCGTGTCTTGCTTACTAGAAGGAAGAGAAGAGTGATGAATCACTTTGGGCAGCATAGACAAGAACAGTTTAGAAAAGACATAGACACGGAGCATTGCATCTTTATTTAATATAGCTATTTTAATGTTCTCTGTGTACTGTACTGTGTGGACACAGACAGATGTTGGTTAGTCCTCCTCCTTGAACAGGTGATTAAGTCCACACTCCCAACTATTCCACTGTCTGGAGCTTTCACACTCCAGGCCACTATGCACCTGCCTAGCTGACTCAGGGCCAGGTACCAGACAACTAGGGACAGACTTTATATTTCAGAACCTACTGAAATTATTCAATTCATCCAATCCACAGGGATCCCCTGATACCGAGCTAACACTACTCCATGTGCTATATCTACGCTACCTCTCACATGTCCAGGGTGCTGGCCTTGCCCCCGCATGTAACCTTCTGTGTTGTCCTCCTTGGCAGACCTCTTATTTAAAGCTGTAAATAGGAAAGAACCTTGCCTTTCATCTATCCAAATGTCATTGTGTTGCTTCTCAATATCAAAAGATACTTGAAATCATATAAAACATCTTTACACTTTGGAACCTGATACTTTGGGTTATAACTCCCTTTGACTATTTTATGCTCTGACCCTTACACGCATGAGAAGTGGGCTTCTATCGTGTTTCAGTGCTGTTTGCGTTTTGATCTTTGTTAAAGGGGCTGACAATATATTAAGTACTATACGCTAGTAAGCATAAGTTTGGCTTCCAAAGTAATTTAAGGCCTCAGAAACTTTGAACCTGTAATTAAAATTACTGAGTAGTTGGCATTAAAACAGAGAGATTATCTTGGAATATCTGAGTAGTCCCAATGTAATCACATGAATCCTTTGATGATTAATTTTATTTGTCAAGTTGGCTAGTCTCTGATGCCAGATGTTTGGTAGCATAGATGTTGCTGTGTGGGAATTTTGTATATGTAATCAGTAGACTTTCAGTCAGAGAAAGACAAATACAGTATGATTTCATTCCTATGTGGGATTTAAAAAAACAAAACAGATGTATGTAAGGGAAAGGAAAAAAAAAGGGGTGGGGACAGAGAGCGGGAGGCAAACCATAAAAGGAACCATAAACTATACAGAACAAAGTGAGGGGTGTTGGAGGGGAGGTAGGTGGGGTTATGGGCTGGATGGGTGATGGGCATTAAGGAGGACACCTGTGATGACCACTGGGTGTTATATGTAAGTACTGATGAATCACTAAATCCTATTCCTGAAACTGATATTACCCTATAGGTTAACTAATTCGAATTAAAAAAAAAACAAAAACAAACTTGAAACATAAAAATGTAAATGAAATTACATTTTATAAATATAAAAAATCAGTTGACTTTAAGGATATTAGTCTTGCTCATGTCGGTGAGCCTTATTTAATTGGTTGCAGGCTGTAGGATTACAAGTTTCTCAGGAAAGAAGGAGTTCTTTCTCATGGGTATAATAAAGAAACTCTACCTGAGTTTCCAGTGTTCTAACCTGCCCTATGAATATCAGGCTCAAGACTGCAACTTCAATTTCTAACTAAGTTTCCGGCCTGCCAGCTAGTCCTACAGATTTCCGACTTATGAACCTTCTGATCATGTGACCCTGTGAGCCAATTCCTCAAAACTTCTCTTCTTCTCTCCTTCTCTCTTTCCCTAATGTAAAATATAAAATAAAATGTAACATAATATAATTAACAGAGCACAGCACAACATGATGTCATGATATAACGATATAACATAATGCAACATGACAAAGCCCTGCAACGTATTGTGATGTGATGTTATATGATGTAATGTAACATGATGTAAATTCTGTGTTTCTGGAAGACCCTAGCTAACACATGCATTTCAAAGCAGGGCTGAAGGGAAATCAGAGAGATTAGAGCACAAGGATTTGAGCCTCTACATAAAAGATTTGTATTGCTTTGGCATCATGTTTATGAAATAGTATAAATTAATGAAAAAGAGTGTAGTACTTGTGAAGCAATTTCAATTACATATGTCAATATTTCCCAACATTTTAAATAAAATGTTAGTGTCTTGAAATATAATCACATATATTTTGAGAAAAAACTATCTGCAGATGTCAAAAGTTCTTTTTCCTCTGTTATTTAACTGTGAGGCTGGAATTTAAAATAGTTGAAACTAGAAAAGAAGCATTTTTTAAACTTGCAAGCTGTGTTTTTATTTAAGAGTATAAACTAAAAAAAATAAAAATAAAATAAAAAAAGAATATAAACTGTGTCCCCACCCCTTTGTTTTTATGAGGTTTTCAGTTAAGCTCTTATAAAATAAGTATCCATAGCTAGAATGACTCATCGATGTCTCAATGCATCCTGGTCAGCCTTGACTTGAATGTAATACGAGCAAAATTACTAATAGCATTCCTTTAACTTTCAGAAGTGCCCCAATTTTGCCAAAAAAACAAACTCATGGTCATTATTCTTATCATGCAAAAAAGTCTACTCAGGGCAGCCCTGGGGGTGCAGCCGTTTGGGGCCGCCTGCAGCCCAGGATGTAATCCTGGAGACCCCGGATCGAGTCCCACGTTGGGCTCCCTGCATGGAGCCTGCTTCTCCCTCTGCCTGTGTCTCTGCCTCCTTCTCTGTGTCTTTCATGAATAAATAAATAAAATCTTAAAAAAAGTCTACTCACTGTGTATTTATACACACATTTATGTGTTATTGTATGTATGACTCTAGATAAGGAAAGGCAAATGGAATGTATGTACATACGTTACCAAGAGAACCTCAGAATACTAATTTGAACAGAGATGAAGACACTAACTTCATGCTGTTGCAAGGAATGCAAGGTCAGAGCTAGTATAGTTTGACCGTAACTAAAATACAGCCATATTTGTATCCAATTTGGAGAAATAAAGCATCCCAGCTAGATAGGCAGGTAAATAAGTAAGTGGATGGATGGATGGATGGGTGGATGGATGGATGGATAGATGGAAGGATCGATAGATGCCTGGATAAAAGGAGGGAGGGGGAAAGAGATCACAGAATGCAGATATAAACCTAAATAACAGGATCCCTATGATTTCTAAACATTGAGTTCACCAACTCTTTTACATTAAAACCAAGCTAAATTCCAGAACATAATCTTGTCAATTCCATTTACTACTGACAAATATTAGTGATGGTTTATTGTCACTTTTGTCTCAGCCATCTAGTTGTTATTCTTCAAGTACTGATATGTTTTGCTGAGTTTTGAGAGATTTCACAAAAATTATTTATTCCATCATTTCTTAAAAGGGCAGATGTGATGACAAGAATGAAAGGAGTAATAACAAGCCTAGGACAAGGATCACATTGAAAGTAAAATAAATTAAATTGATGAAAAAAATGATTAAATGTACCCATGTGACTGAAACAAATTATAGAGTAGGAAGGATGTTGGGGGACAATAAATAAATAATATCCAAGGTAGAATGTGCTGTGAGTACGTCATTGACAATGATTATCAAGACAAATATATGATGAAAAGGAAGACATAAAATAAGGGGGAACAAAGAACACTTTATAACTAGGCATGAGCCCTAGACTTTTATCAAACAAAGCAAAACAAAATCTTAGTTACCTTTTAAAGCAAAGGAGCAAAAAATAAAAAAATAAAAATAATAAAAATAAAAAAAATAAAAAAATAAAAGCAAAGGAGCAAGAGGAGACATAGCATTGCAGACTTGCTCCAGATGGCTTTAGAGGTGTAAAACTTAATTGTAATCCACACAATTTCCCTGTTTTGGTGGTAAAGACAAATGCCATGACCATTAAGGGACCCCAGGAGCATTAGAGACGTTATTAAAGAGGCTATTGTGGGGGCAGAGAATTGAACAAACATTTAGCATGAATAAAATTGATTCACTCTGGGAAAATATAAGTAAAAGAATGAATATCACAGAGATTAAATATTATTGTTAAAAGCCTTGGAGGAGCTTACTTTTGGAAACTGAGGCTTCATCTTCCTTGTGGCTCGGTTCCTATGTATGTCTCAGGTGATGGATGGGGAAAGAAAGAACAGCACCTCGGAGGTTTTGGTGGGTGAAATCTAGAAGAGCTCTGTCGTGTAGATCCATATTTCAATGGCCAGAACTCAGTTACAAGATCACATTCAGTTGAAGGGTTGAAGGGATATGTGGTCTACCCGAGTGCCCAGAGCTGAGAGAAATCAGGTGTTAGGGACACATACTCCTAAATAGGTGCTGACGCCATTTTAAAATGTATGTTTGACAATAAAGTTGTTTAGAAGAAAGTATTTAACCTTCACTTCTCTTTGGTTTCGTCTGGACATTCACTGTTAGATACAGCTGGTCTTAAAACATCATAAAAACATCTGCTGTTAACATCTGTAACTTGGGGGAATTCATTGAGGTTTGCTTTTAAGCTATGATAATGCTTAAATCTGGTCAGCGTTTCCATGATACATGAAAAAGGGGGTAGTCTCAGTTTTATAGTTTAAGGTTCAATATATCAAATATGCTGCTTTTATTATTGAAGCTCCAGGTCCTTTACTTTTTCTACTTCATCTGTCAAACAGTATTATTAGTCTTTTATATCAAAATGCTATTAAACTGTCCGTTTTTTATAGCTGTCCATTATTTATGTAAATAGATATTACATCACATATTCTAATACTTATGCTATAGTGTGTATAAATCTTCTTAAAACTGTGGATTATTCAAATATAGTTAGTAAAATAATATGAATTATTCAGTTAGTCTCACGTTTAATTGGATGTGATTTTGCTAGTAATTTTGTCATTCATTTAATGCTCTGTATATTTATTTGATGTATCTCAGTCCATTTTGTTTTATATGTTTACTTTCAAACATTTTTACCAGCATATTTTTGTGTGCCTCATCTAAGTGCCGTTTATATTAAGTTAAGCTCTATTTTTGTCTTTCCCTTTACTAAGACTATGTAATGTATTATATAGTTAAATAGATGTTATTATTACTGTTTCTGTTTTATTTACCATATCTCCATTTTATTTCAGTTTATCTTATGGTTCAGTAGCTATTTTCATATTTTAGTTCCATATTTTTAACGAAAAGCTTATTTTTGTTTGAATTTATCTCTATTTCAAAATGCTAATGGTTTTCTTCATTTTAATATTTCTATCCGTGTTATATAGGAAAGCAAAGTACTATGATTTCTTACATAACATGGAATCTGATATACTGTTTGCTATTTCTCTTTATTCTCCAATCCCTGTTCTCTTACCTTTCTGGTCTACATTAATTTACTTGGGTGAATTGAGCCATTCAATATATGTATCATATTTTGACAAAAAGTGGCCTCTCGGGGTAGGTAAATTTTTTTCCCCCATGTTTGCACAATTCTTTTACACTTAATTTTGTCCATTGACTTTAATGCACATAAGTTTTTATTTGTTCCAAATTTCCCATTTTAAATTAATTACTTTTGTTATTTATGAGTGAATGGAGAGATTGTTATAATACATTTTTCTCACTGGCGTATTCATTAATTGTCTCCAAATTGCTCGTAAAGCCGTTTACCAGACATCTTCATGCATCTGACAAGTGACAGTCAGGATTTGAACCTAGGAGCTGGGGCTCCAGAGCCTATTCCTGCCGCCCCTGAGCTGTGTGGCCACATTAACTGGCGATATACCAAAATGGTTTTGTGGTCTTTATACATGAACAATATCTTACGTACATATCAAAAGTTAGGTAAAACATATTCTATATCAATGCCCTTTAATGTAGAGCACATATCTAAGATACACTTTTTTTTTTCCTATGTTGTTAAAAAAATGACAAAACAAAAATTCCCTGGCTGTTTTTGTTTTGTTTTGGTTTGGTTTTCGAGGAGGAGGAGGAGGAGGGTAAGAACTTTTCAGAGTAGGACTCTTCATTGTTCCATTCACATGCATTGATTATTTTTCATATACCTAAATTATTTTCCTAGCTTTTATTTATTTATTTATTTATTTATTTATTTATTTATTTATTTAGAGAGCAAGCATGCCCAAGCAGGACAGAGGGGCAGAGGGAGAGAGAGAGAGGATCTTAAGCAGGCTCCATGCTCAGCATGGAGCCCGACATAGGGCTGTATCTCATGACCCTAAGAATATGACCTGAGCTGAAATCAAGAGTCCATGCCTAACCATCAGAGCCACCCAGGTGTCCCTAAATTAATCATTCTTACTGCAGAGTCTGCTCTTGCCAATGACAGTGTGGATGAAGTGTCCTTTGTTTCTTTATTGTCAGGTGGGCACTTGACGTTGCCATGCACATTTTAATAGGAAGTTACTGATGCCACTTATATGGTTGTTGGCCCAGGAGTATTTTATACATTTTACAGAATTAAATTAATAGATTATTCCATACATCACCGGGTGTTCATCACAACTTGTACACTCCTTAATCCCCATTCTCTATTCCGTGCATCACTCCACTCACCTCCTCTCCTGACCGTCAGTTTGTTCTCAACAGGTAAGAGTCTATTTCTTGGTTTGCCTTGCTCTCTCTCTTTTTCCTTTCCCTTCACTGATTTGTTTTGTTTCTTCGACATATGAGCGAAATTATATAGTGTCTGTCTTTCTCAGCTGACTTATTTCACTTAGCATAGTACCCCCTACTCTATCCATGTTGTAAATGGCAAGATTTCACTCTTTTTAGTGTATGAGTACTATTCCGCTGATTTATCCATTCATTAATTGATAGGAAGTTGGGCTGTTTCCATAAATTGTCTACTGTTGATAATGTTTCTATATATATCAGGGTGTATGTATCCCTTTGAATTATTACTTTTGTATTCTTTTTTTTTATAATTTTTATTTATTTATGATAGTCAGAGAGAGAGAGAGAGAGGCAGAGACATAGACAGAGGGAGAAGCAGGCTCCATGCACCGGGAGCCCGACGTGGGATTCAATCCCGGGTCTCCAGGATCGCGCCCTGGGCCAAAGGCAGGCGCTAAACCGCTGCGCCACCCAGGGATCCCTACTTTTGTATTCTTTGGATAAATATCTAATAATGCAATTGTTGGATCATAAGATAGGTCTATTTTTAACTTTCTGAGAAATCTCTATACTCTTTTCCACAGTGGCTGCACTAGCCTGCATTCCCATCAACAATTCAAGGGGGTTGCCCTCTCTCCACATCTTCAACAACACCTGCTGTTTCTTGTGTTGTTGACTTTAGTCATTCTGACAGATGTGAGGCGATATCTCATTGTAGTTTTGATTTATATTTCCCTGATGATCAGTGATGTTGAGCATCTTTTCATGGGCCTGTTGGGTATCTGTATGTTTTCTTTGGAAAAAATGTCTAGTCATGTCTTCAGCACATTTGGCAAAAATGTAAATTCTCTAAAATGATAGTGCTGGCTCTCATTTCCCTTTATTTTTGAAAAAAAATGTAGAGATGACTGTCTAGCACAGACTTTTATTTGTTCATTTACTTATTCTATCACCCAGTAGTTATTATATGTTTGTCCTACTTGCTTTAGAAATGCACAAATAGGCATTGTTCCTGGTCTCTCAAGGGCGATTTTACCAAGCGTTCACAAAATATTTTAAAATTAATGAGAGAGATAGAAAGTAATAAGAATCCTCAGAGTATAGTAGTACTTAAAGTGGGAATTTAGAACAACTGAATGGAACAGGAAAATCCTATTTTTAGAGCTAATCCCTAAGTTTACCTCTAGTACTTAAATTGAATTTAGATATATGTCAATATCAAAATAAGACATTTCAAGTTAAGGGTTGGTGGCAATGGAAATTCTGTTTCACACTCTTATATTTTATCATTTCTTTCTTTATTCACTGTGTTTCACTCTAGAGATACACAGCCAAAACAGACACAGAATTTGTGTGCCTAAGATTTTAAGTAAGATAATCTGTATATATATATATTTTTTCTTTTTAAAGTTTGTAAACTCATTTCCTGCCAGGGCATTCCATACTCTGATGTTCCCAGTAATCCCAAAATATCCTGAGAAAAACAAACTGAGACTCTCCTAGCAAATAACCTTGAAAAATGTCTTTCATAATCAACGGGTTTATCCCAGATGGGCAATTATTGTCTCCCTAGTCTATTTGGTAATGAAGACTAATGTGTACTTTGATTTTATGTTGCTGTTGTTTTTTATCATTGCCTATTAAAAAAATATATGTAAGCAAATATTTTATGTCACTGTGACATTATTTCGGGCCTACCTTATATCTGAAACATAAATGTTATTAGTTTTATATGACATTTTGATAGCAATAATTCAAGGGTTAATGACAGTGAAAAATGTAACAATATAATTCATTCTCAGAGCAATATAGAAGTATTATTAAGTGACTGTTAAAAACACATTTGTATAATTCCATTGGTAAAAAAAAAAAATGTTGATGATCAAACCTTAGGGAAAACTAGACAGTTTCCATAGTAAGTAGTTCTGTGGAAACAAATTTAAAATACATACACTTTGTTCTACTGGGATTTTGAATAACTCAACAAAATATTTCAGAAGAAGCCACAAGTGTGTTAAGAAAGGAAACTAGTGCATGGTAGATGCCAGACTAATCAAGGAAAACAGTGCTAGAGCATATGTTGTTTTCTCTGTAGAAAAATCCAAATGGGACATTCTGATGATTGAGGCTGAAATTAATTTTATAGGCATTAACATTTGTGGGTGTTTCACACATGCAAGTACAGAACATTTCCCTTGATGGTAGAACAAAATGTGGGCATCAAGAGGAACATAAATTGAAACTCACAGCTCTTTAAATCAAGAGTTTTACATCAGCCTTGATTTGGCTATTCTCACAAAATTTATACAAAACTCATTGGTTAAAGTAATGGTTGGTATTTTTAAACTAAATGAATACTAACTGGTTGTCAGTATTGCTCAACCATTTATTTAACCTTAAGAAGTGTCCTATCAGTTTTGTTTGTTCTTAAGAAGCATAATATTGGCATACCTACAGAAAATCTGCTTTCTATTCTTCACATTTATGAGTTGTTTGGTAAAAGTAAAATATGGACCTATATTTAAATTTAATCCACATATTTAAGAAGTGAAACATCTAAGAATCTTAATTAATAGTCACTGAGGTTTAGAGAATGAGTAGTATGGTGATCAGTGACCACATCACTGAAAATATGTAAAGGTTAAGTTGTAAGTTATTTTGTGCAGCCGTGATCTGTGTTCCTCAAGTATCCAGCCAGCCATTCATTGATTTAGGTCATCCATCCTAGTGTTTGTTTTTTTTTTTAATATTTCATATTTTTGCCTTTTCTCTTGTCTTATTTCTTTTTTTTTTAAGACTTTATTTACTTATTCATAAGAGACACAGAGAGAGGCAGAGACACAGGCAGAGGGAGAAGCAGGCTCCTTTCAGGGAGTCCAATGTGGGACTTGATCCCAGGACCCTGGGATCACACTCCGAGCCAAAGGCAGACACTCAACCATTGAGCCATTGAGGTATCCCTCTCTTGTCTTATTTCATCTTTCTCTTTATCTTATTCTCATTTATTCCCTTTATTGGGATTATTATTTACATCAAATTTTTACATCTACTTGCTAAAAAGTTATGCATTGTTATTAATAATTTATTTAGCCCATAAATTTTAATGGGCATGCTTAGCATATCAAATGAAATCTTCACTTTTAGCAAACATAGATCATATCATCTGACTTAGAATGCTTTATCTTAGCTATTTTCCCATAATATGTATGTTATTGTATTGTATTGATGCATTTATTTGTATTTTCCCTTTATATATTATTGTCTAATACTGCCAATGTTTGCTTAGAATTTGCAACATACTTACCACTGCTTTGTTCATTATTTCTTCTATAACTCAGAACTTTATGCCTGAGGAAGAGTATTTTGAAATGTTTTTGATTAGGCTCTATTTTGGGAAAACTTTCCATTTTTTTACCAATTCCATTTATACATTATTTATATGAAAATACAAAGGACTGAGAATAAGGAAAATATGAACAGAAAATAGAAAATAACAGTTCCTATCAGAAGTAAGGTAACAATAATAAGTACAGTGTAAGAAAAATATGGATCATTAAAATAGAGTCCAAAAACAATCAACAATGTATAACAACCTGTTTTTAACAAAGATATCATTGCAGCTGAAGGGGGAAACAATACATAGTTCTGGGCTATTTGATGATCCATGTAACTTGAGATGGATTATATGTCTAAATGAGAAAGGTAAAACAATATACTTTCAGATAAAATTAGAGGGAAATATGTATATGGATTTGAGTTAAATAACTGTCTCATAAACATGATAGTATGAAGTCCCTAGTGCTGCCACAAGAATGACCATAAATATAATGTCCCCAAACAACACAAATACATATCTCACAAATCTGGAGGACAGAAGTCTTAAAATCAAGATTTAGTCAGGATTTCATTTCTGAACACACTAGGAAAGCATTTGTTTTCTTGAATTTTTCCCCGTTCTAGGGTCACATGTATTACTTGGGTGAAGGCAGCTTCATCCATCTTCAATGCCAACACTATAGAATTGTTAAGTCTCTCTCTCTTCTCTGTCCTCTTGATTCCCTCTTCTTTTTTTTTTTTTTTTGTCTTTTTTTCCCTCTTCTAAGGACACTTATGAATACATTGGGCTCATACCACACAATCCAGAATAATCTCCGTATCTCGAGATCCCTAACTTTATCAACTTAATCACTCCTGAAAATGCTTTTTGGCCCCATATGGGGACAAATTCATAGATTCAGGAAATTTGTCTATGGCTATTTTGGGGGATGACTTCTGGTCCTGAGAGATTCATGTCCATCTACACATGAGCATTTAGCCATGCTGACATTCTGAAAAGTCTTAACCCATCATAGCATCAATTCATAGTCTAAGATTTCACTTAGTTTCTAGCAGCTCAAAAACCTCAAGTCTTGTCATCCAGATCAGGTGTGAATGAGACCAATATGATTGTCCCTGGAGCAAAATTCTGCTCCATTTGTGGCTGTAAAACTAGAAAATATATCAACTGGCTCCAAAATACAATGGGGGGACGGGTATAGTACAATAGTTATAGACAATGCCTTTTAAAAAATGAAAATAATAGAAGGAAAAAAGGAGTCGTTTATCAAACAATTTTGAAATCAGACGAGGATTATGTTCCAAGGTCTAGGAATCATTCTCTGTGGTTCATAGTCCCATCATCTAGCTCACACTTCCATGCTGGGAAACATCCTTCCTTTTTCAGGAAGAATATTATGAGGTTACATATGATAAAAAATGTTTTGAGCTTATTTCCCTCATGTAGAAATTTGAGGCTCTTACAGCCTTCTTTTATTTTATGTCCCTTCTGTCCTTTTTAGTCCACAATGACAGTATCTCTGTTGGTGAAACATTTGCAATAACTTTCTGGGTTTCCTGTGTATTTCAGAGGAATTCATTTGTTTAGACAAAAGGTTCCTCTATTAATCTTTCCCAGATAATTCTATCTCTATTTCTGGTTTCTGCACTAATATGGCTAAGGAGATCCATAAATCATATGTTTAGTTTATTAAAAAACATGCTTTATGACTGAAAAACCTGATCCTCCCAGGCACTAGCCAAAAGCTGTCCAACTACATCCTTAACTTTCTCTATAGAACATTCTTCCTGACAGTGAATCTCCTAATTTTAGCATTTTTAAAAATTTGTATAAACTGTGAATTTTCATAATCAGCAAGTCTGGCTTTTTTTTTTTTTTTTTTTTTTTTTTTACTTTTCCTCCTTTCCTATATAAGCAACATTTTACGGTAAGTAGCAAAAAGAAACTAGACCAGACATTCAACCCTTTATTCGGAAATCTCAGCAAAATATCAAAGTTCCACTTTGATGGTGGAACCGCTTGCAGGTTTCCCCTCTTACTAGCTAGTCTCGTAAGATTTCTTCCACGGTGTCAGAAGGATTCCTTCTCATCCAATTTCTGATAAAGTGTTCCTCATTTCTTTCTGAACCTTCTCCAACTGCTTTTTTTCTTCTTTTTTTAAAGATTTATTTTGTTTCGAGAGAGAGAGACAGAGAGAGAGAGAGAGAGCACAAGTAGGAGGGGCAGAGGGAGAGAGAGAGGATCTCAAGCAGACTCTGTACTGAGGGCAGAGTCCAAAGCGGGTTTGATCTCAAGACCCTGAGATCACGACCTGAGCCACAACCAAGAGTTAGACAGTTAACCAACTGGGCCGCCCAGCTGCCCCTCCAGCGGTTATTTTAATGTCCATATTCCTACCGAATGTCAGTTCATGATGGTTTGTGTGTTCTCTAGACAATGTAGTTTTTTCTCTGCCATGCTCCTCATTTTCTGAGTTCTCACTAAGCAAAGTTCTTAATATCCATATTTATTAACCCTCTGTTCAAGGCAAACTAACCTCTTTCTATTCGGCTTCTCAAAATTCTTCATGCCCTACCTTTTACTCAATCCCAAAGCAAATTGTGAATTTGGAGGTGTTTGCTACAGTGGCACCCCACATCTGGATACCCAAAATATATATTTGTTTCCTACTCCTGCTTAACAAATCACCACAAATGCAGGAGCTTAAATTACACAGATTTATCATTTTACCCCTATGGAAGTCAGAAGGTCTATAATGAGTCTGTGAGCAGGGTTGCCATCTTTCCAGAGGCATCAGGGAGAAGCAGCTACTTAGCATTTTCCAGTTTCTGCAGGCCTCTTGCAACTTTGACTCATGGCCCCTTCCTCCATCAAAGATGACAATGTAATTTCTTCAGGACTCTCCCTTCTCCTGTGTCATCTTTTCTGACTCATATTAGGTCTTCCCCTTAAGAAGATGTTTGTGATTACATTGGACCCATCCAGATACCCCCAAGATAACCTTCACCTCTCAAGACTTTTAAATTAATCTGCTAAGTCTTTTTTGCTAAGTAAGATATTTATTGTTTACAGGGTAGGATGTAGTTTGTGTGTGTGTGTGTGTTTGCTTGTGTGAATGGATTGGGCATTTTTCTACCCACAGCACAGTCTAATTATTAAAAATTATTATGAGCTAGAAAGGACAGATTCATTCCAATTCATTAAATTGAGAATTTCTACTAATCAAATGCATCATAAAGTCAATGAAAAATAAAGAAAAACAGGCAGGGTGACACCTTGAAAAGGATTCAGAGTCACTATACGTAAAGAACTCTCACAGGTTAATAAGAAAGTAATATTTAAAAATGACCAAAGTCCTGGATAAATCATTCATAAAAAGAATATTTTTAAAACAGAAATACATAACAATGAATCAAAATTATTGGGGATTAGGGAAATACAATTCCATGTTGAGATAACATTATACACCCACAAATTTAGCTAAAATTTAGTTATTTGATTGTCAGTATGCAGTCTGAGGCTTGCATATTTTTATGGGGGTGGAGAGGTGGGGGATCTTCCACTATTTAAAATTTGTTCACCACAGACTTTTTCACTAGCTTTGCTTCTTAAAAATATTGCAATAAAATATTATTTTGCTGATCACTGATGTTTTTGGACCACTTGAGTGCCCTTATATCACTTAAGTCCTCACTCTTATCTCAAGTGCAAAAACAGACAAAAATCTATCGATAATGATAGAGGTCAGAATACTGGTTACCTTCCCTTATGTTCATCTGTTGTGTTTATTAAATTTCACATATGAATAAAATTATATGGTTTTTGTCTTTCTCTGACTTATTTCACTTAGCCTAATACTTTCTCCAACCTCATTGTTACAAATGGCAAGATTTCATCCTTTCTGATGGCTCAGTAATATTCCATTGTATATATACCACATGTCCTTTATCCGTTCAATAGTCGATGGGCATCTGGGCTAACATAAGATAGAAACAGAGAGAGAGCCAAACCATAGGGGAGTCTTAACTACAGGGAGCAAACATACGATTGTTGGAGGGGAGGTGGGTGTGGGACAGGGTAACTGGGTGATGGGCGTTAGGGAGGGCATGTGATGTGATGAGCACAGTTGTCATATACAACTGATAAATCACTAAATTCTACCTCTGGAACTAATACACTATATGTTAACTAAATTGAATTAAAAAAAAATGAAAAAAAATGCTGGTTACCATTTAGGAAGGTGGCATTGATCAAGAATATGTATGGGGCGGGGGGGCTTTGAGTGCTATTTAATTATTGTGAACATTGGTTGGTGGGTGTATAACTATGTAAAAACTCATCAAACTATACGATCTGTACATTACACTGTCTGTCAATGCAATTGTTAAGAATCTGGATATGTAAAAAAAATGGTTTTTCAAAATGTGTCCTACTGTCTTGATATCCCTTTTTTTATTTTCAGTAACTCATTCTGTACCTCCAAATAAGTTACTCTAAACTTTTATGTCTCTCATCAGGGGATAAACTTATATTATTAGAGGGATCCCTGGGTGGCTCAGTGGTAGAGCATCTGCCTTTGGCCCAGGGCGTGACCCCAGGGTCCTGGGATCGAGTCCCACATTGAGCTCCCTGCGTGGAGCCTGCTTCTCCCTCTGCCTGTGTCTCTGCCTCTCTTTCTGTGTCTTTCACAAATAAATAGATAAGATCTTTTAAAAAAACTTATATTCTTAGAGTGCTTTTATATTGTGAATTTAGATTTTGGTAATCATAATTCTGTGGGAAGTGGTTTCTATTAGATTACAGAACCTGTATGGACTCTATAGTTTGTTTCATGCTCTCAGCTTCTTGAAAAGCCATAAAAGATCAACTCAAATTTTCTTGTGGTAAAAACCGACTTCACTTAGTGCTCCTTTTGCTTTGTTGTATTATTAATCCATCCTCCTAGTTCTTGGTCTCTGAGAAATTCTTTTTTTCTTTATACTTTATCATCTCATTTGAAAAATATTAAAACAAAAACATTCATAGCCATCTGTTATGAACAATTGCAAGGAGATCCGATCATGATCTCCAGGATCACTCCCTAAATTCAAAGGCTGAAATTCTAATCCCTAAAACCTAGGAATGGGATTTCACTTAGGAATAGAGTCTTCAAAGAAATCATTAAGGACAGATAGGGCCATGAGGGGGACCCATACCTGAAATGATTCATAACCCTATAAGAAGAAGAAAAGATACCAGGGATGCGTACACATAGATAAGAGGTTATCCGAGGACACAGCAAAAAGACAGCTGTCTACCAACTACAGAAAGAGGCCTCAGGGGAAACCGGTCATGCCGCCACATTGATCTTGAACTTCCAGATTGCGGAACTGTGAGAAATATATTTCTATTCCTTAAACCACCCAATTGTGTCATCGTGTTGTGTCAGGCTTAGAAAATTAATACACCATTATTCTTTGGTCTTTTTTTGAGGGGAAAAAGGTATATTTTAACTAATGTACTGCATGATTATATAAAATTATGAAATCTCCATTTTGAAAATATATGTTTAAAATATAAAATCTGGGGGCACCTGGCTGGCTCAGTGGTTGAGCATCTGCCTTAGGCTCAGGTTGTGACCCCGGGGTCCTGAGATCAAGTCCCACATCGGGCTCCCCATAAGGAGCCCGCTTCTCCCTCTGCCTGTGTCTCTGCCTCTCTGTGTGTCTCATGAATAAATAAATAAAATCTTTAATTAAAAAATTAAAAAAAGGAAAATATATAATCTAAGTGGACATATGGATTTGGGGTTTAGTTTGAATTTTTATGTTTGACTGAAAAATCTGAGTAGACCATTGTTCAAACGGTTTTTGTAGAACTTTGTCTCAGACTGTTTGGGATCTATCAGGATTTTGCTTTTTCAAACCTTTGAGTTTTTAAACTTTGAGTATCTCTTTACTTATTTCAATTCTGCCCTTGAATAAGTCAATTATTTTGTGAGTTTTCTTGTTTTCTTTTACAGCTATATGCAGCTATATTCCTGAAAATATTCCATATATATTCCTGAAAAAGTTTATATTTTCTGAAAGAGTGAGCAATGAATAAACTCTGACAGAAAAATAGGCCAACCAAAATCTCTGTGACTTTGTAAACAAAGCAATTTATCCCTTAAGACAACAGCAAAGTCTAAAATGATGTAAAGTACTAATGAAGACTTTCTTTGGTAAACGTATTAAGTTCATCTTCAAACTTTTGGTAAAGGTAGCTTGATGAAAATGTATGCAAAGGAAGCTGGAATAAGCCAAATGTGACAAATACACAAAGATTCTCACGTCGATGTGGCAAGCACTTGGACCATGTGCGTGAAGAGGGAGACAGTGAGCTGGAGGGCTGTGATGAATAACCCTGCGTCTCTGCTGTACTCAGCATTGTTAATATGTGTGCAGTCAGTTGCTATCACTAGGTGGTTCAAATTATTAACATGCTAGAAAATAATAAAAATCATTATGCAGCATGTCTTCTGCATTATATTGACATCACCCCCATCTGTCATTTATATATGAAAAAATCTGCATCACAGAGTCACATGTTTGAACAGAACAGAATGCAAAAGCTTTCAGAATCCAGCAAGTAACCATCAGCATCCAATAACCTTGTCCTTCCATCGCTTCCCCCAGCCGCAGGCTATGAAGGCTAGATCTGTCTTCGGCATTATCTCGAGAAACAGTTTTACCAAATGCACAAGAGTATCCACCTCCTAAGCCTTTGATAAATATTTCTTTGCCACTAGCTGTGTGAATTGGTAAGCACTTCTTACAACTCCTATATCAGGAAAGATAACACAAGCAACTGTAACAACCTCCACACTTCCAGTGGATTAATATGTAAAAGTTTATTTCTTATGCTCTTAAAATTTCAAAATAGAAGCTTGGGGCCAATGTGAGGGTGAATCATTTCTGCTTTACAAACTCAGATAGGGACCCATCGGACAGATACTGTTCCATCTTTGTACATGACTCTAAAAACAACTTGGCATTATTAGTATTCAGCTTCCAAGAAAGACAAGACAAAATGGGAAAGGCACACTCGCTTTGGATCATTTCAGCCTTGAAATGAAAGCCTCTACTTTCACTCACATTTCTTTGGCAAGGATTAGTCAAGTGGTCCCATCCCTGTTCTATGAAGTATAGTCTCTTGCAGGAATGCCACTTCCAAAATCACATTTATATGAAATGGAATGGGAAAAATTTTCTTTCCTTTAAAAGAAATCAGCTAACATTCCTACAGTTGTGCTTGAGGATTCTAGAGAATCATTGAAAACCTTCAGTAATTGTTTTCTGATTACGTTCAACATAAATAAGAGTTTATTTTTCACTTTACGGAAAGTAAAATGGCTAAGAACATGAACTGTGAAACCAGACAGCCTGTGTGAAGCCTCAATGGGCCCCTTTCAATCTCCTTACCAAAAAGAATACAAAACAAAGCAAAACAAGACATCTATGCATAGGGCTTTCGGTGGTCAAACCTAACAAACTTTCAAAGAAGAAATGACAGCTATTCTAATCTCCTCCAGGTAATAAAAGATAAAGCAGTACTTCTCTACTCATTTTACAGGAGCATTATCCTGATACTAAAAAGCCGAGGATGACAAGGAAATATAACTAGAGAATAATAATTTTCTTAAACAGGGGGATCCCTGGGTGGCACAGCGGTTTGGTGCCTGCCTTTGGCCCAGGGCGCGATCCTGGAGACCCGGGATGGAATCCCACATCGGGCTCCCGGTGCATGGAGCCTGCTTCTCCCTCTGCCTGTGTCTCTGCCTCTCTCTCTCTCACTGTGTGCCTATCATAAATAAATAAAAAAAAAATTAAAAAAAATAATTTTCTTAAACATAGATACAATCACCCTTACAAAATATTAGCTATTTGAACTAGTGATACATATAAAGGGAAGATAGAAAGAAAAGAAAAGAAACAAAAGAAAAAAAAGAACAGAAAAGAAAAGAGAAGAGAAGAGAAGAGAAGAGAAGAGAAGAGAAAAGAAAAGAAAGAAAAGAAGAAAAGAAACGAAAAGAAAAGAGGAAAAGAAGAAAAGAAAAGAAAAGAAAAGAAAAGAAAAGAAAAGAAAAGAAAAGAAAAGAAAAAAGAAAAAAAAGAAGATAAGAGAAATGGAAGAAAGGAAGGAAGGAAGGAAGGGAAGAAAAAAGAAAAAGAAAAGAAAGAAAGAAAGAAGAAAGAAAGAAAGAAAGAAAGAAAGAAAGAAAGAAAGAAAGAAAGAAAAAAGAAAGAAAAGAAAGAAAAAAGAAAGAAAAAAGAAAGAAAGAAAAGAATGGAGAAAAATAAAGAAGGAGAGAAGGAGCAGAATGGTGATTGTTGGGGGTTGGGGAAGGGGTCACGGCTGGCTATTGTTGAATGGGAACAGAGTTTGAGTTTTGCAGGATAAAAAGTTCTATAAATGGATGCTAATGATAGTTATACAGTAGTATGAATATATGTACTTAATACCACTGAAGTGTGTACACTAAAAAATAGCTAGGGCAGTATATTTTATGAAAAATATATGAAAAGATAATAACTAAGTGTAATTCATCACAGAAATGCAAATATGGTTCAATAATTGATTATCAGGGAATATGGTTAATCATATTAATTTATTAAATTAATCTGATATACACCTATTACATTAATAAGTCAATTATTATATTATTTAATATTAATTAATTTTATATTAATGTATACCTATTACATTTTATATATGTATATTTTTTCTTTATTCATCTGTCACTGGATACTTAGGTTCTTTCCTTATATTGGCTACTGTGAATAATGAACATGGAAGTGCATATATCACTTGGAGATAGTGATTTCATTTCCTTGGGATATATACCCAAAAATAGAATTGCTAAATTACATGATATACCGTAAATGTATGTAAGTTTTATTTGTTGATTATACCTTAACACATCTGGAAAAAAGAAAAAGAAAAGAAAGCTATTAAGAAATCTTTAAAAAGCTGAGTGAAGTCAGTCAGTCGGGGAAGGACAAACATTATATGTTCTCATTCATTTGGGGAATATAAATAATAGTGAAAGGGAATAGAGGGGAAGGGAGAAGAAATGTGTGGGAAATATCAGAAAAGGAGACAGAACATAAAGACTCCTGACTCTGGGAAACGAACTAGGGGTGGTAGAAGGGGAGGTGGGCGGGGGGTGGGGGTGACTGTGTGACGGGCACTGAGGGGGGCACTTGACGGGATGAGCACTGGGTGTTATTCTGTATGTTGGCAAATTGAACACCAATAAAAAATAAATTTATTAAAAAAAAGAAATCTTAAAAAATATATACATGTATGTAAGAATCATGTTGGTAGGGCAAGGTTGTATATTACGCGCTATGTGACAGTGGTCATATTAGGACAGCAGTTGATATGAATGAATGCTTTAATTTTTTAATTACCTTTCATGTAGGTCTTTTGTTGTTTAACCTGAGCCCCAATTTTTTTCTAGGTGCTTGTTTCTGTTTTTATTGTTTAAGTTATAAAGTTCTCAGCCAGGTTTCTTATGAAGCAACAGTAAATACAGTGTATGTTGATGGAAAAATATAAATCTTTTGGTCAACAGAATCTAAATATGTGTATTAGCCTCACGGCTGTCCCGCCTCAACATTCTTCCAGTCTCCTCATTCCTGACGCTAGAACTACGTCCATATTTCTAAGTGTCATAGCAGTATCCTACTTTCTGCTACTAAAATCTGTATTTGTTTCCTATCGCTACGATAACAAATGACCACAGATTTGGTTTAAAAACAACAGAAATCTATCCTCTCACTTTTCTGGAGACAAGATCCTAAACCAAGATGTTGCAAGGACACAGTCCTTCTGGAAGCTTTAGGGGAGATTCCATCCCTTGCCTGCTTCTGGGTTCTGGTGGAATCTCACATACCTGGGTTCATGGCCACATCACTCAAATCTCCGCCTCTGTCTTTACAAAGATTCCTCCTCTGTGAGTGTCAGTAGCCCAGACTCTGCATTTGGGACCAATCGTGATGATTCAGGGGAGACTCCTCCTCTCAAGGTCTTTTACTTAGTCACATTTTTTTTTCCCCACATGAAATAATATTCACCTCTTTCCTTATCAGGCAATATTCACCAGTTTTGAAAATTAGGATGCTAATATATCTGTCGGCTACCTTTCAGCTTGCTATGATATGTATATTTACACAGTGTAAATGAAAATTAATTAATATAATTTGCTTTTTGCAATGAATCCCTCACCGTATGTATTTTTATACATTTTTCCTATACATTTTTCCTATAACTAACTGCAAGTTAGTTTTAAAAAATGAATCTAAACAGGACACAACAAATGTTGAAGCGGATGTGGAGAAAGGGGAAACCTCTTGCACTGTGGGTGGGAATGCAAGCTGGTGCAGCCGCTCTGGAAACAGTGTGGAGGTTCCTCAAGAAGTTAAAAATAAAGCTACCCTATAATCCAGCAATTACACTACTGGGTATTTACCCAAAAGACACAGATGTAGTGAAACAATGGGACACCTGCACCCCAATGTTCACAGCAGCAATGTCCACAATCCCAAACTGTGGGAGGAGCCACGATGTCCTTCGACAGATGAATGGATAAAGAAGATGTGGTCTATGTATACAGTGGAATATGACTCAACCATCGGAGAGGATGAATACCCACCATGTGCTTCGACATGGATGGAACTGGAGAGTATGATGCTGAGTGAAGTAAGTCCATCGGAGAAGGACAGTCATCACATGGTCTCACTCATACGTGAAAGATAAGAATAGTGTGAAAGGGACTATAGGGGAAAGGAGGGGAACTGAATGGGAAAAATTAGAGAGGGAGACAAACCATGAGGGACTCCTAACTCTGGGAAATAAAGGGTTGCCCCCCAGATGGGTTGGGAGGAAGGGGTAACTGGGTAACAGGCATTAAGGAGGGCAGGTGATGGGATGAGCACTGGTTGTTATACTAGTTGGTGGCAAATTGAATTTAAAGAAAAAAAAAAAGAAAAATGAATCTACATTTATAAAAATACATTGTTGTGTTGGATTGTGATTAATTGAAATTTGAAGCCACTTTGCCAACCTCAACATTTTATTATCAGTTTGGGGAATGATTGCTTCACTGTTGACTTCATCATGAAATCCAATGATTTTCCTCTGCGCTCTTTTAGGAACTGAAACTATTTACAGTCACTGTTCTTTTGCCACCATAAGCAGCGATTCTTTACTACTTGCCAAGGTATGCTCCTGCCTGAATGGACCGCCGAGCTTCTTCTCCACATCTGATACTCTTCTCCATGTAGCATTTTGTCACTTCCCAGAGGCACAGTGCAAGCAATTTATTTTTCTTTGAAACTCTCATTCTAAGAGAATCCAAAATCTTGTCACAAGTTGAAGGCAAAGGGCAGAAGGATGCTTCAAAAGTGAGAGGTGAGCCAGGGGGCAATACAGCAGAGTGAGGGAGCAGAGACTTTGAAGTCAGGCAGACCATTAGCCATGGATCCTTGGGCACACACAGAACTCTCATGAGCTTCAATTTCCAGAACTGTGAAATCCGTGTAATTATCCAGGCAATGCATGTGGTTTCTATGAAGGTGATCACATTCCACACGCATGTGTTAATGTTGCTTATCTAACATTACTGAGCTCAGGTGTATGAATAGCCTAGCACAAGGCCTAGCATGAGATTTTTAAAAATTTCATTTTATCAATTTATTTCTAGCACCATTGAGATATAATTGACGTATGGCACTGTGTAAGTTTAAGGTGCACAGTGTACTGACTTACTATATTGTGAGATGATGACTACAATATGCTTAATTAACACCCATCATCTCACACAGGTAGAAAACAAATAAAAAAAAGAAAAAGAAAGAAAAAAGAGGTTTTTTTTTCTTTTTTTTTCCCCTTGTGGTGAGAACTCTCAGGCTCTAGTCTCTTAACCCCTTTCAACTATACCGTGTAGCCGTTAACTACGGTTATCATGTTGTGCATTATATCCCCAGGATTTATTTTATTTCTCTTATAATTTATATCAAAGTTTGTACATTTGATCATCTTTACTCAGAGCTGGGGAGTAGGGGGATTGGATGAGGAAGACTTTTTTTTTTTTTTTTTTTTTTTTTTAGCAATAGCTACTATTTTATTAGCTATGGGACAGGATATTCTCCATTACGTCATGACAGGTTGCAGTAAAAATGCCCAAATCTCAGGCACATAGCAAAATAAAGGTTTTATTTTTTCATGTAGCAAGCCCAGTGTGGAGTTCTGGGGTAGTTTCTGCTCACAGAGTTCATGCTGGGGCTTCGGGGACCCAGCTAGTTGGAACATGAGACTCAAAACCACCCACAGGTCATTTGCAGTAGGATGATAAGAGCTTGTCTTGTGATATGGTGACTTGTTTTCTGGATTTTAAAATCTCTACCTTAAAATTACTCGTATTACTCCCAATCTGGGAGTATATCCAAGTTCAAAGAGCATCAGAAAGTACAATTTAATCACATCCCTGGGAGAGAACAAGAATATTTGTATGATGCTTTCATAATTATTTCCATGCATATGAATAAAGGACCCAGCAATTGGGAATGCTTTTTCACTAATCAAATCCTAAATGTAAAATAGGAAAATACTGAAGTAGAAATAATGCAGTGGGATTTACAAGAATGTGACAATGGCAACTTTATGAAATGTGTGAAATGCGCTATAAGTTCTCCAACTTCATCTCAATCCATGGGGAGATCTGACCAGAAATAAACACACCCACGTGATGAAAAGATACCAGGTTATAAGTGTTAAAATAAAAATTTCCACAGACACTCTACTGATCTAGTGGGCACTCTTCAGCAATTCATGAGTTGGTCAAGACCCAGTGTATCATGTAGAAAAGAGCTCCAGGTGAGCTGTACAAAATGAAAGATTTGTATGGACCAAAGTGAGCAGGGATAAGGAAGTTATATTTAGGCATTTGCTGATTGGCCAAAGCAGAGTTACTTGCCTTATATGGAACAAAGGGGAATCTGGGAGCTGGATCAGATCACCTGCGCTGAGCTAGCAAGCGCTGATTTATTGACCTATGCCTTCCTCTTCCGAGAGCCAAGCACAGAAACAGTCAAGTTTTGGTTTGCTGACACAGGGCCTAACGTGAGCGAGTCCATCTTGAGCCTAATCTGGTTAACTTAACATAATGCACAGGGAGCAACTTGAGAAACGAGTATCTGGCGCTCAAACTCAAAGGAACCAAATAAAAAAATATTTATGGAACAATTAATATGTGTCAGACACTGTCCTAGCGTGGCCTGGGCATGGTAGTGAATTAAACACACAAAGCCCAGGTGTGATCACACTACAGGTCATTTGTTAACGTTGGTTATTTTATTTAATATCAAAAGAGAGAGAGAAAGAGGGGGAGAGAGAGAGAGAATGTGGCTTTTTGTGATATGGACGAGGCATCCCGAACTACTTCCATGAGATTTTTCCCATGAGTGAAAGGATACAGGGTAGATCCAACATGCTGACCTGTGACTCTGTGACTCTTCTATGACCACATCCCGGGGGGGCTCACTGAGGTGTGCCCTGCGGGGAGACAGCCTTCCCACCAGTGACCTCGACAGGAGATACACAGACAAGCATCAGCCCTAGGACCAGGCTTCCGGGGATCAAGTGTGGACACAACTACCACACGCTGGGACACCTCTGACAAGTCACTTTACCAATCTCCAGCTTTGGGGACTGGCAAGTGTGGCTCATTGATGACATGAGTGAAGTCTTCCTCGAAGCCTACTGTTCATGGTCTAACGACCAATACGTGGTCTGATACGTGTGAGAGCACTGAGCACAGTGCCTGGCATAAAATATTAGTGCATCTCCCTTTTGGGTGTTTGAGAATCGCAGAGGAATATGTAAAGTAACAGACTTCTCATCCATAAATAAGGTCAACAGGAGCTTCTATCACTTCCTCCTCAACATCACCATAAAGGAAAATTTCCATCGAACGTAGGGGTGAGGGTCTGGTCACGGTTCATTGTTAATCACCAGTAAAAGTTGAAAACTTCTCAGAGATTCTCTTGCGACCCTGAACATTTCTTTTCGAGATTAAAGCCAGTTCCCAGTCTTTCAGCAGTAGTTGGATTGATGCTCCCTTAAATTTTTTCATCAGCTTATTTTGCATTATGTGTATTAATTGCCTTTTTTGTTTATTGCAATATCTGCCCAGCGAGAATATAAGCCCCAGGAGGGCAGAAATGTTATCTTGTTTTCTTCTGTGTACCCTGCACCTGGACTACTGTCTGATACATATATGTTAGGTCATATTTTTAATTTCACGAATCAGTGAGTGAATTAATCTTTCTGCTTATCAGCCTTTTATGGAGATGACCTCCTGGTAAAGATTCTACCTGTAAAAATCTGATTTGAAAATTTCCCAAAATCTATCAGACTGTTTAATTTTCGGCGATGATAGTTCTTCCTTCTTTTTAAGTGATGGATTGCCACCGATGCCAATTATATTTTCACAAAGAGAAGAAGCTGGATGTACAGGGAATTTACTTTGAGTTGGATTTCTAAAAGTAACTGTTTATACTTGAGTTTTATTTGGTTTCCCTCCAAGGGGAGGGGTATAATAAAGTATATTTTAAAAATTCGGTTCATATAAGGTAAAATTCACACACAGTGAAGTGGAACTTATTTTAGATGTAAAGTTCTGACAAATGTATAAAATCGGGAACTGCCACCATCATGAAAATGTAGCATATCTCCATCACCCCAAGGTACTGTGTATCCCAGTCATTCAGATTCCTCTTCCCACACCTACCCTGCAACCACCTTGAACCTCGAAACAGTTCTCATAGTTTTGTCTTTTAGTATGTCATGTAAATCCAATCAAACAATATGTAAATTACGTTTGGATTCTGATTCTCTTTTGAACTTCCAAGTGGATTCAGGATTCTCTATTGAAAAAACGTTGTGTGTGTGTGTGTGTGTGTGTTTATATCTATATGTGTACGTGTGTCTATGCACACATGAGAGCACAAACACGTAAGATGAGAAAAATACCAACGTATTGCACATGTTTTTATATTGTTGTGATGACATTTGTTTTTTGTCATGAGTGTTTGATCCTTTTCCACATGGCTCCCTTGTAAATCATCCTTTATTACACGATTTAACAATTCATGACTAAAATATTTGAGGTAGAGACCTGACTATGACAAATATAATTTTTAAAAATATTTTTTCTTTCTGTATATATACACACACACACACACACACATAAACAAGCAAACAAGAACTAAGCAATATCCTCTATCCACCTCCCCCGCTACCTGCACATATCAACTCCTTCCCATGGTTTTTGGTTTCAGTAGAAGCATTCTTCCTAAGTCACAAAAACTTGACTTTTTTTATTTTAATATTTTATTTATTTATTTGAGGGCGAGAGAGAGCATGAACAGGGAGGATTGAGAGAAGCAGACTCCCCAGTGAGCATGGAGCCCAATGCGGGGCTGGATCCCAGAACCCTGAGATAACGACCTGAGCCAAAGGCAGATGTCTACCCGACTGAGCCTCCCAGGGGCCCCAACTATTTTTTTCTTTTGATCAATATTGACACTTGTCTCTCTCATGACTGATATTTTACCTTTCATTAATTATTTACTAATATAGCATTTCTTTGGAGAAAACTGTATCCAGATTTCCAAAGCTAGTTTTCTACACATCAATTCCTTGCAGACAAATAATTCACTTGTTTTCTCAGACTATGGAAATAAAATAAAAATGCATTTTCTTTGGAATCTGTGCTTTCCTGCTTAATGAGATTGCTCTGCAAATCAAGTGATAAAACGAGAAATAAGTCAAATTAGGAATCATTGTGCAATTACAGAGTGTCATTTTCTCTGCCACTATCCTAACTCTCCCTTGTTCTGCTCCAGATTCATGCCTTGCCTCTTAGTTTTTATCTTTTTAAAACACAGTTCTAATCCTATTATTGCCCTGCTAAATTTTTCTTGATAGTCTCTCACCATTGACCTGACTAAACCCAGATTTCTTATCCTGACACTTAAACCCTTCTGTAAGATGGTTCTAAAAAATATTCTTTGTTTTATCTTCCCACTTCATCCCTGCATATCTTTACGCTCTCATTATACTGCATTTTGTAGTATTTGCATATTTGTAGAATGAACCCAAACTAACTTTGTCTTCATTTAAAAGATCCTAGCACATTTGTAATGCAAAGTAAATATTAATTTCCTTCAACTAACTAGAAAAGGAAGTAGGCAATATCAAATCTACAATTTTAAGAGGCTTTTGAGTTAAGAAATAAGGAAATAATAACTATACTATTATCTTTACTTAGCTATTATAAATTACACTTGGATTGGGGTGAATTTTATTAAGCATCTCCTCTACACCAAAGTTGTGTTTTGTAAGTGATTATTGTAACAAAAATTATTACAATATGATAAAGTTAGTATTTTATGGATTGAATGTAAATTATAATCACTTTGGTAGCAAATTGTAAAAACTTCTCTGTGACCATGAATTTATCAAAATTGATTTAAAAATTAGAGGGAGATTGGAAACCAGGTAAATTATGCAAAGAATATTTGTTGACAGTTAATAGCTGAAGTCTAAATCCTTAAAATCTAGGCAAAGCTGTTACCAAAAATTCCTCTACCATGATAACTTTTAAAAGATGAAATCTAATGAACCCCTTTTTCTCTCTCATACATTGGTTTATACACAAAACTCACATGCGTGAAAATTTTGTAGATGGGATTGAGGGTTGTGTGAAGATTTTTTTAAGCATCTATATATGCGTTGTGGATTCACAAACTTTGGAATCCACTCAAAATACTGTGCTGAGTCCTCAAACTCTAGCTCCTGAAATCAAGAAACCCTTAACTGATAACATATGTCATATAATAAATTTCATAATCATTGATTGGAAACAGGTCTAGATATTATGCTGAAACTAAAGAACATATAGATGATGAGCCATAATTTCAAAAAATAAACGTAGGCATATTTCAAGTGAGTGAAAATACCTAATTTAGAAAGATCTGTATCTTCTCTAATGATTTCCATCGCCCTTTGCAAAATTATAAATGCTCATTGGCTGGTGTGTCTGTGGTTAAACTAAAAGATTGCTTCTCTGAATAACTTCACTGATTGGTTGTGAACATAAATTAAATATAAAGAGAGGAAAATATATGTGGTTAAGACTTCTGTTTTTTTTTTTTTTTCTAAAGGTTTTATTTATTTATTTGACAGAGAAAGAAAGAGAGAATACAAGCAGGTGGAGCAGGAGAGGGAAAAGCAGCCTCCCGGGGAGCAGGGAGTCGGATGCAAGACTCGATCCCAGGACCCCCAGGATCATGACCTGAGGCAACGGCAGATGCTTAACTCACTGAGCCACCCAGGTGCCCCTGTGATTAAGATTTTTTGATTAAGGTACATGCTAAATATCTGTCCATGATTTATTTTTTTGTTTTTCTAAATTTGTTTATTGGAAGTTATATTTTTATATCATTTTGATATATAGCGACACATACTCTTATGTTTGTATATATGTGTAGATATGTATCAATATGCATAATTTCATGACAGTTGTTAGTGCTGCTTTAGTATCTTCAATTTGATTAGTCTACTAAAGACCAAGGAGCCGTCATTCTGAAGCAATGAACAATAAAATACATTTATATTTCACTTCCTCATGGCAGGTTTACTTGATGTTATGCTAATTCACCAGCTAATAACAAATTGGATACTTATTTCTGTTAAATTTTACTGATGTCCATGATATATAAGCAGCCAACACTATCTTTTTTTCACTTTAATATCCTTGTGTTTAGATATTTATATGGGGCGGCATGGGTTAATGGTTTTAACTCGTGAAAGCTAGGGTCTAATTACCCAAGTTCAATAGTGGTTTCACCACTTCCGAGCTGTATGATCACTAACAAGATACTTAAACCTTCTGTGTTTAATTTTTTTTCATATATAAAATGAAGCTAACAATCTGACAGTATGAGATCTAAGTAAGTTAATATTTACAATATACTTAGATCAGTAACAGTAGGCAGTATTATATAAATATTTGTTAAATGAAATAAAATTATCCATTTTATTTCTTGTGGGTACTTAAGAAATTGAAGTTTTTCCATCACCCCCTGTCATATAATTTTATGAGATTATATTTTTTCCAACTCCTTTGCTTATCCTTTTACTAGACTATAAGTTCATTTCTAATCATCCCATTTATACAAAAAATCTTTCCTATATTTAGAGATGGAAGACCTGTTTTTTTTTTTTTTTTTTTTTTTTTTTTTTTTTATTTGGGGGATAGTACTTAGTATTTATTTTTGTACCTATGAGAGAGAGAAAAAGAGACAGACAGACTTTTAACCCTAAAGTATCTGTAATACTATTGGTAGATATTTATTGATATCCGATCTGATATTTGCACTAGGGAGAGAGAAATGATAAATAAAGACATGGTCTATGCTTTTAAAGAGCTTACATTGTAAAGTTTTTATATAATCTAATCAATACTGAGGCATCAAAACAAATAACATTCCAATAATTGCTAAATCAACTTGATCTTCTCTCTATTACTATTTAATGCATCACTTCATAGACTGATTTTTTTTTAAATCAGGAACAAAAATGCACACTATCATTTTTTTTTTCAAAAGAATCATTTAAAAACCAATGTACCATTATATGACTCCACAGAAAGGGAATATAGCTTAATAATAAAAAAAGGAGCAACATGCATCAAGAATAAAAGGCAATATTTCACAGAAATAAAGTTGCAATTAGTAAGTGTCAATTTATCAAAATGCCAATTTTAAAATAAATATGGAGGGATGCCTGGGTGGCTCAGCGGCTGAACATTTGCCTTTGGCACAAGTGTCATCCTGGAGTCCTGGGGATCGAGTCCCACATCAGGATCCCGCAGGGAGCCTGCTTCTCCTTTTGCCTGTGTCTCTGCCTCTCTCTCTCTGTCTCCCTCTCTCTCTGTGTCTTTCGTGAATAAATAAATAAAATCTTTGAAAAAAGTATGGAACTTTAAACGGAAAAGACAGAAAACATAGTTAAAGTGTTGATTAGGGCTTTTTGATATATCACCTATTCTAAAAAAAATACCTCTTCTATTTTACACTGTTAGTTAGACAGTAGATGGGAACTCCACAATTACAAAGCAATGTTTACAAAACACAAAAACATTGTAATAAATTACAAATTTATTCATTAGATACCAATGAATAAATGATAAACTTTGATGGGAAAGGAAAAAAAAAATCCAAAATTGTGAGATCAGAGAAGGAAAGTGGGACCTGAAGTTGAAGATGAAGAGGTAGGTTAGTGTGCTTACAGAGCAATTAGTGCAAACAAAAGACCTCACGTAGTGCCCTGGCACTAAGGAAAGATGAGGAGCAGGACACAATGGCTACAGTTTCCATTTGCCCCTCGCACACCATTTTCTTCCTGTCTGTTCTCAGCCTAAAGAGAACACTGTTGGCCTAGAAGCACTAAACCTGTACTCACAGCTACAATACTTCTGTTCAGTCCCACTTTCTGAGCAAACGAACAAGGTGAATAAGCTTGAAATGGAGGGATCTAGACAAAAACAATCAATACTTCAGAGAACAAAGGGAAACAAAACTTCCATCATTACATTTAGTGTGTATGAAAATGTTTATGCATAAATTAAAACTGGACGTTTTGACATAATACAATCAGAACAATTAGGAGATCTAGGAAATTGAGACTTTGTTTATTGAAGTTTTACAAGTCCATTTTAAGCATCATAATGTAATATCAAGGTAAATATCGAGAGTGCCAAGAATACCTCCACTGCCACCAGCAAATAAAGGAATCAAAATAAAAATGGCAGCAGACTTTTCCATAGGAACACTGGATACTAGAAAACAACAAAACAGTGCCTTCACATCTTTGAAGAATACATTATTTAATGTAGAATAGGAATCCCAGAATATTAATTGATTATAAGAGCATCATGAAAGTATTTGCTTCCAGGAAGGGACTCCGACAATATCCTTCCTGGATTTCCTTTCATGAGGACTGAATTTGCTCCAGCAAAATGAGAGAGTAGCTTAAGAAGAGAGATGTTCAGAGTAAGTGGAGTGAGCATGAGAAAGTAGAAGAGGAAGCCCCACTGTGCCCTCCATGACACTGGCCTTAATGAACAGAGGAAGCCGCTAACATTCTGGGCTTGATAGAATGGAGAGCAGCGTAGAGAGGAACTTGCCTTATAGCTTTAAGTAATGGAGATGCTGATATTAAGGACACTATTGAGAAAAAAAAAAAAAAGCATTATATGCGTGACACTTTAGTTTACAAATTATAAAATGTGTCAAGTGGAAACATGCTTAGCGAATAAAGATTGTGCTTAAAGTTTTTATGTATTGAATATACTTTCATTACCAGAAAACAGAGGAAAGTCCTAATATGAGCATATTAGCCAAATAATTTAGCACAATACCATGTATTTTAGTCTCACAAAACAGGAGGAGGAAATGCAAGTGATATGAACAATAACTAGAATATAAAATGATCTTATTAGCTTGAATTGGCCTTTAATTATGGTTCAGTTCACATTGTTTTGAAACACTGGAATAACGCAAACAAAGAGCAGTGAGTGAAAGTGTTTGTATTGCTAACCTATGACTTTCTGACCTTTAAGATGTTGACGGTTATTATCTTTAAATGCTTGGGAGAGAAATAACAAAAAAACACAAAAGCATTTCTAGCGTCAGTGCCGTCAGGAAAGATCAGTAAAATTATGCACGCTTCTCATCTACATTGGTAGAGAAGAGAAGAACCCTGAGTTGAGTCACCCTAGTCCTTATGGATGTTAATCCATAATAGTGGAAGATCAAGAGCATATTTATAATGGACTGCAGTCATTTTATGTTTAATGGGATATTCAGATTCATACAGATTCGTCTTTCCAAAGCATAACAGGAAACAGAAACACTTCTGGTTGTTTCAATACATGTTAATCATATGTCAAAACTCTACTCTAGTGATAGCTGTTACTAGGCAGCGCTTGCTCGGGTTTGTTTCCATGTAATCATCTTACTTATTACAATATTCCGGTGCAAGTAGAGATTACTTGGAAGAAGATTGTTCTTGTATGACTAAAGTTCTTATTAAGCACTTTTCCCCCTGTTTAAAATTCGAAGTCTTGTACCTACGCGGGATTAGGAAATGTCTATATCCCCTGGATGTCTTCATTATAATCGAATTGAAAACGACCCACTCATTTTAGTCATAATAACTTCTGTCATCACATTCTCTTTCATCACCGTTTCTTGACTAATAACTACAGGGAGATTAGGAGTTGAACAAAAAATAAAGGATTTATAGGATAATGATTTCAGTCTGAATAAAAAGGCTGACAGCAAAGTCACTTGGATGTCATCACAATAAAAACAAACAGGTATTTGTTGCCTCATGCATTTTCTGTTAAAGTTTCAAAAATTTCTACACACTTAGGAGCTTAAATGGCCACATGTATTGTCTAAGAATCACCTTGAGTCTTCTGCTGAGGTCTTCTGGGGTCTTCCGGGTCTTCTGCTGAGGTCTCACCAAGAAGAAGTGAATGTGTTGGTCAGACCTCTGGTCTTCTTTAAGACTGAGGCATCTCTTCTGAACTCTTTCAAGTAGTTGGCTGAATTTTTATTTATTTGAAGCTGTAGAACTGAAGTTCTGTCATTTTGTGGGCTCCCGGCCAGGGTTTGTTCTCAGCTCCTATAAGTTGCCTTCGACCCTAGTCATAAATCCCTCTCAAAACATGACTGCTTGTGGGGCACGTGGGTTGGCTCAGTTGGTTAGCCCCTCATCAGGCTCCCTGCTCCGTGGGAACCCTGCTTCTCCCTCTCCCTCTCCCTCTGCTGCTCCCCTACTTGTGCTCTCTCTCTCTCTCTCTTTCTCTGTCAAATAAATAAATAAAATCTTTAAAAAATGATAGCTTATGTTTTTATACCTAGAAGGAGAATCCCACTGGCTTTAAATTTCTCTACTCAATCTCCTAAATTGGAGTCTTATCCAAGGGAGTGAAAGTCCCAGATTTCACTGGGATGTTTATATGAGACACAGGGAGTCTTAGGAGCCACCTTAGAAATTTGTCCAACAAACATATCCGAACGTCAACAATATTTCAGTAATTAAGAACTGTATTGATACTTTATTAATGGCCTTAGTAATTCTCAAAACTGGTATCTACTCAAATAAAATGTTAAACTTCAAAATATAGCAACAGTCAATTAAAGTAGACTTTCCGATAATGTAGCCAGAGTAAGATATTTTTAATATTTTTCAGGAGATTCTAATATGCAACCAGGGTCAATAGCCACTTCCTTAAATACAAAAAGCATGAGCATCTGTGTTAATATAGCCTGCATGTTCCTATGTGTCTTAGGTTTGCTTTATTTTTTAAATGCATCTGCCTTTTTTTTTTTTTTTTAGTTTTTATTTAAATTCCAGTTAGTTTACATATAGGGTAGTATTAGTTTCAGGAGTAGAATTTAGTGATTTATCACTTACATGTAACACCCACTGCTCATTACAAGTGCCCTCATCCATCACTCATTCAGCTCATCTCCCCATTCACTTGCCCCCCAGCTACCCTGTTTGTTCTCTATAGTTAAGAGGCTCTTACTGTTTCCCTCTTCCTTTTTTCTTTCCCTTTGTATATCTGTTTTGTTTCTTAAATTTCACATATGAGTAAACCATATGGCATTTTGGCTTCTACCTATCTGGAATTTAAAAGTGTCTTTATCTGAGGCAAACTGTTTGATAGAAAATTAGCACACGGCCCAGTGTATCTTAAGAATGAATCATATATTCATTGGATAAATAGTAAAAGGATATTATTTAATTTATGGGAAGATATTAGCATGTAGTAAAAGCCAATGGAATAGATAATAGGAAGAGGAAGAAGAGAAAGAGGCAAAGAAAATTATTAAAGTGCGTGCGTGTGTGTATGCACGCACACACACTTGTTATAATATTGAGCACACCCAGCATAAGGTAAAGTCAGAATAATTAAATGACTAATTACTAGTTTTAACAGAAGAAGACAATGACATTTTGAGAAATTTAACAAATTGTTAGGATCTTCTAATTAAAAAAAAAAAAGTAGAAGGGTATTCAATCTAAAAGTCTCAAAGCCCATGGTTCATTGATGCAAAGAAGCCCTCTGTTAACATTACAGTAAATGAGAAATTCCTTTCTAGTCTTGCACATTTAGGTGCGGTTTGTATTTTATTGCTCAGTTTCTATCGCTAGCTGCGATTTTATGGGGAAAACAACCTAATTTTACTCTTCTGCTGTGGACTTTATAGTATTAATGAAATGGTATATTTGGAGTGTGGATTTAAAACAGTCTGAGTCCATGAATGGAAAGCAGAAGACGTAAATTTTTAATATTTCAGAAAATATAGCATTTTATGTTTCAGGAAATATAGCATTTCATGTTTCAGAATGTATAACAGGGAAATGAAAATACCTTTAAGCTCATCGACTGCTTGATATTTAAGTTTCAGGAGATATCACTGCAGAATTTATAAATTTAAATTCTACACGAACTGAAATGGTAATCTCAGGGGCATGTGTATGTAGAGATGGTAATTATCTCACAAAAAATAGGTACCCTGTTTTGCCTTTAATTTAGGAAGTATTTAGATTTGGGTGTATCTCTTTATTGTCTCCAGAGAGATTCTTAAATATTGCTGCTTCAGAATAAAAAGCATATAAGAATCCTTTGGAGGTACTGGACTCTGGAGTGAAATTCTGGAGTGGCTCTCCAACTATGTCCACTTTTTAGTGTCTGATGCCTGAGTATACGATGCTGAGTAATTTATAGAATCAGAGAGAGTCTCAAGTACGACAACAGCTCCTACTGGTGATAGGAAATATACATGCTCATGTTGGGGGTTACCAAGCAAATAGAAAAACGTGTCTAGCAAAATTCCTGGAACATCATTGTAAGCACTCCCTAAGTCAAAATCATTTTAGTCATTTAAAATTGTATACATTATAGGCTATTTAAGACTTTTATAATATTTATTTCATTTGCCATATAACTTACACATTGTTTTGTAGTATTGAGAAGTAGTTGAATGTGATTGGTTAACATAAAGAAGATGTCAATTTAATGCAATATTTGCATTGATTCATATATTATTTTTCCCAATTCATTAAGGTTTCACATCATAAAGTAACATCAGGTGGATTCAGAAAACACCAAACAACTAAATGCAAACAACAGCAGTAGAATTCAGACACTTACATGTCCATTCACCTTGTATTCCTTCTTTGGTGCCCAGTTGACCTCAAGCTTTGTGTGAATCTATACCATTTTTGTGCATTTTGTGCTTTTTTTTACCCCCATGATTCAGAAATCTCAAGTAATTTCACCTGTTCTTTAAAGGTTATGTCCTTTTATATTTTAGTGTTTATTTATTAAGAAGTTAACATGTTTCTCTATTAATTTTATTAGGGTTGTTTTATTTTTCTTAGTGCTCTTGTTACAAATTTGCATTTATTCTATAACGGCCTTACCCTAAATCAAATTTCCTCCTATAAACCCTTTTCTTTGTAGGGTAAGTTTTGCTGAATACAACACCTACAGAAACATTTACATTGCATTGTCTCTATTTATGCCTTGTTATATATCAGATAAATAATTATCCAGTAGAAAACACAATGTGGCTTTATGATGGAGCAAATGAAAATCAAATATCTGAATACTCAATATTCATATGCAAGTTACCAACTTTATACTCAACCTATTTCACTTACTAAATGTTTTTCAAAACCCAATCTGTACCGGCCTCTATATTAAGTGCTAGGATTATTTTTTTTAAAGGAGTTGGATTTATCACCTGCCATTGTGAAATTTATATTCTAGCTAGGGAGATAGCAAGAAAAATAGGAAACTGTAGCACAATACAATAAGGAGATCTTAGTAGCGGTACAGTGGATTTGATGGGGCATAAGAGAGTAATGCAATTATCATTTCTGAATTGAATATAGCAAATCCACACTAGCTAGTTTTATTAGGGAAGAGATTTATTAAATGACATTAAATCACATGCAAATTTTCAAGGAAATACAAAAGAATCAAGTTTGGCAGGTGCTCAGCCAGGAATGTTGTTTAAATTGCATCACAGGACTATCACCATGAAGAATTTTTGCTGCTTCTTCTGGGCATAGACACCATCAATTTCATCATTCAGGTTGGGCCCAGAATATTATGCCATTACTGCCACATTCATCCAGATAAACTTAGAGATTTGTCTCTACATGGCAGTAGTTTCTGAACAGAATTTCCGTGAAGAAGTGCCTAGTTGAAGTATTTTACATGACATGCCTGAGACACAGCAAGGTATTAGACAAGTAAAGTTCTGGTTTCTACTCTTGAGAGTCATGAAAACACATGAGTTAAATTTTGTCTAGGGAAAATGTATATGGAATGCTGGTCAACCAATTACATTGACAGTTATCCAATACTGCCCACCTCTTCACTTGCCAACATAACTCATCTAAACAGACACAAGACAGCAGCAATGACAACAACACCATAAAAAACTGCAGTGTTAGGGCAGCCTGGGTGGCTCCTCGGTTTAGCACGGCCTTCGGCCCAGGGCGTGATCCTGGAGTCCCAGGATGGAGTCCCACATCAGGCTCCCTGTATGGAGCCTGCTTCTCCCTCTGCCTGTATCTCTGCCTCTCTCTCTGTCTCTCTCTCTGTGTCTCTCATGAATAAATAAATATAAAAAAAATAAATAAAGAGCAATGTTAGAATGTTCTGAATCAATTGAGAATTATCTAGTTGTGAAAAAAATGAAAGCATGCTTATATTGTGTTCAAAATATACAGGAAAGAGGCAGAAGTCAGTTTAAATACATACACACATATATTATACAGACAAGGAAATAACATCTTCAGCGAGCATTTAGCACCCTCATCTTAGGGTGTAATAACACTTTTCTACCTTTGTCTAGTTTTACCTACCTCCACAGTTTGCTGTACAACTCCTTTAACTTCTACCTCATAGACGTGATGAGAGTTTGAGAAGCATTCTAGGGATTGTAGGTTCATATACACCACACAGCACCCACATGTAGAGCAATCATTTGGTATCTAGATCTACGGATACATCACAATCTACAGATTGTGCTATGGTCTCAATGTTTGTGTCTCCCAAAATTCAGATGCTGAAATTCTAATGCCCTATGTGATGGAGACTTTGGGAGGTAATTAAGTCATGAGGGTGGAGCTCTCATGAATGGGGTTAGTGCCTTAAAAAAGAGACCCCCACCCAACAGAGTTTTCTAGTCCTTCTACACTGAGAGGATACAGTGAGAAGGTACCAACTATGAACCAGAAAGAAGGTTCTGCACTTATTCTTGAAATTCCCGACCTCAAGAACTATGAAAAATAAAATTTTGTTGCTTATGAGCTAACCAGTCTGTATTATTTTGTTATAGCAGCTTGAACAGACTCTACAGTAGATAGAAATGACAGATAATTGATAGGTAATAGGTAGAGGCTTATAGTGTTAGTAGCAAAGATGCCAAAATGTCAGTCTGAACTTGTTAGTCAATAAAATGTTTTGCTGTTCCTTTTGTGGAATTATTTCTTTTGAGAAAACCTAAGATTTCTAATTCAGAAGAGACCATAATTGGGCAAATGTGAAGTAAAAAAAATATGTATGTTTTAATGTATATATATGTATATACACACATGTATACACACACACATACATTAGGCACATATAGACGCCTTTCATCAAATAAAATATTTTGGGGAACCATCCATACACTCTGGCTGTCAGAGTAACTATGTCCGTGAAGCATATTTCTTTCTGGTTCAGAACATGCACCGTATCATGTGGGACATGACCTCAAACTTATAAGGTTTCAAAACCTATTTTTCAGTTTCGTAATAAACCCAGCTTCTTGTAGGTGACACAGCATAAACCAAGATCAGCAAATCTCAAGGAAATGATCTGTTTCCATCGTTCTTCACCACAAAATAAATACTTTAGAAATACTAAAAGTTAGGCATAAAAATGTGTGGTGAATATGGCATTTTGGTGGCTTCATGAGTGGCATCATAAACGAATACATCATGAAGAGGGAAGACAAAAATCAAATTGCAATGCAATTTGGTGAGCATGTTGTGCCTTCTATGAAGGACAGGATCCGATGGAGTCAACTGGCCCCATTAGCTCTTGGTACCAGGATACAGCATCTAGTTTCACTTTAGCTGTTGCCAATATTGAGCTCTCACCAGGACTGGTACCCAGATCACTAATTGAGGCAGGAAAATTATATCGATGAGCATGTGACACCAGGGTCATTTGGTTTGTCCATCCATTTCAAAAGCAGTAAAGATGGGGGAAAAGACTAATTCCACAGGGTAGATCATGTTACTGATCTAATTTTTGAAGGCTTCATGTATGAAAGAAAGCTTCGGATAGATGCCTTATTTTTTTTTTCTAAGAATGTACTTTTAACTAATCTAATAATAGCTTTTGTTAAAAATTCCTAACTATTGACAAAACCATCAATCTTCTTCCACAAACTTCCATAAATCTTTACCTCAGATTGTCTTTGCTTCCAGAAGAAGACAAGTAAGTTTTATCCAATGCAAAATGAAATCATCTCCCCCATCCTCTCTCCAAGTGTGATTACCTCTACTGCAATTTTATGTCCCAAGATTCGCTTCCAACTATGTCACCAAATAATGCAAAAGTATCTTAGGCCTGTAACCATATTTTTTAAAATATTCATTCTCAGTTAAATGGTCATAGAAAACTTCCAAGAACCTAAAGATGTGAGCTTTGGCAATGGGACATCCTGGCAGCAGTAAGTACATGAGAAAGGTGAACTACGTGCTCATGTTACTTAATTTTGCCTATATAGGTAACTGGCTTTGCCCCACAAAAAAAGATTGAGTAGTCCCCCCCTTACCCAGGGGTATGAAGTAATCCACCCATCCTAGAGGACATCCCCTGGCAAATTCCTTTAGAGAATGCCTTCCCTAGGTGTGATGGGACTTGGTGATTGTAACAGCACAGTACATTGATCCCTAGTGAGGGTTGAGGCAATGGCTGGTTCCCAACTGCTTCCATACCTTTACAGCACTGAGTTATTTCAGCAGAGGGCCCCAGCCTGCCATATGAGGTAAAAGGCCCTCCTGGTTAATCATCTCCTTTATTATTTATTTATTTATTTATTTATTTATTTATTTATTTATTTAGATTTTATTTATTTATTCATGAGAGACGCAAAGAGAGGCAGAAACACAGGCAGAGGGAGAAGCAGACTCCCTGTGGGAAGTCTGATGGGGGACTTAATCCCAGGACCCTGGGATCACGCCCTGAGCCAAAGGCAGATGCTCAACTGCTGAGCCACCCAGGTTCCTGCATCTCCATGTATTTAAACCCGGGATAGTGCTTGAGTTCATTCAGCCAAGGAGAACTCGGAGATGGAACTTCCATTCAGTGGCATGCCCTTTTGCCCAACATGCACATAATGATCCCTGAAAAGTGACCCCCCAACCACAGTCTATTGAATGAGTGTATCCCTACTGGTACTCACTTCTCTAACCCCCTCATGGTGGCAGCCTGGTTTGTGCAATGACAGGGAGATCCTTGGGTTAGGCCAGTAGCAGTGTCTGCACAAACCAAAGTCTATTTTGGAACCCTCATGTGGAAGGAAGGGGCCAATATAATCAATTTGCCAATACTCACCAGTTTGAATTTTGGTGGGTGGCCCCAGATTTCTTTGGCAGTTGCCTTGGTCATTGTTTAGAATACACAAGGCATATTGTTACTGTATTGACCAGGTCACTGTATTTCCTTTAAGATTTTATTTATTTATTCATGAGAGAGACACACACACACAGAGGCAGAGACACAGGCAGAGGGAGAAGCAGGCTCCATGTGGAAACCCAATGCAGGACTCAATCCTGGGACTCCAGGATCACGCCCTGGGCCAAAGGCAGGTGATCAACCGCTGAGCTACCCGGCGTCCCCAGGTCACTGTATTTCAAGAGCAATCCTGCATCCTTGGTAATGCTCCATCCCACCCTTCAGAGGCCACCCTTCTTATGCAAACAATTTCTAGGGCTTGAAACCAAGCTTCCAGTTTGCTAGAGGGTGTCAGTGCCTTATGAGCCAGAACTTGGAAGGCAGTGAGAACTGCCTCAGGTTGTTGCAAACAAATCCAAATGTCTTTCTACCAATCCTGACCCCACAGGGGCTAATTCATGATCATCTACTCCTTGGCTCCCCATTATCCAAGTCATAGGGTTAATCTCTTTACAATAGCCTGACTTTCAGTGTAAAGTATTAATGAGGAAGTCATCTTGACATAAGTGTTAGGTTCCAGTGGACTTAATTTATTGCATATTTAGATCAAAACTCCATTTCTCATTTGAACTCTCTAAGTCCTCACTCTAATCATTCAACTACCATAGTATTTTCTATCCCAAGGGTTAGCTTTAGTTCATGGAATTTATAAAGTAATCTCCACAGTTATCTGGATTTTTTCTTTCTCCAGTGAATTGCTTCCCCCAGGAATATCCCAAAAGCATATCACCTATTCAGTAGACATTCAGTGCATAGTTTTATTGCTGTTGGAGTCTATTTCTTCAAAGGTTCCCAATTCTCCCTTTCTTCAAATGACTCTGCCTTTGAGAATGAAGTGGGTCTGGAAAAGAAATGAAAGATTATTGTCATTATCAAGACAACTCAAATTTCAGTCAGAGTTGTTTTCTTTGCTAAGTAGATCAAGTATTACTTTGTGGGTTATTCACACATTTATGAATTAGGAACCTAATGATCTATTATCTACCACCAAAGATTCCAGTGGGGGTTGACCTGATTTGGACGCCATTCTCACCTGCCTTTGAAGGTTAACTGCTATCATCTCAATTCAACAGCTAAAAATCCTCTGTTCTTATTGAAGGAAGGATTCTTGTTTCAACTGAAACAGATTTTATAGAAAACAATCACAGTGGCCAATCATAAAGATGCCACTACTCCTCTTACCAATAAATGTATCCATCTTAAGGTTAAAATAGGATCTCCTGGATTTGTTTAAGAGGCACTTTTTTTTTTTTAATAAATTTTATTTATTTATTCAGGAGAGACACAGAGAGAGAGAGAGAGGCAGAGACACAGGCAGAGGGAGGAGCAGCCTCCATGCAGGGAGCCCGATGTGGGACTCAATCCCAGGTCTCCAGGATCATGCCCTAGGCTGAAGGCGGTGCCAAACTGTTGAGCCACCAGAGCTGCCCCAAGAGGCATATTTGGGGATTTCATAACATTACAATTTCCCTAAGTATTTAAATTCCTTCTTTTCCTTCCAGCAAGTAATTTTTGTCTTTCAACTTCATTTATAGAAACGGCCACAGTTGAGTAGAGATTTCAGTTAATCAACCAAGCAAACAATTAGAACATCTGCCTGTGTATTAAACTAGCAGATTGTAATCTTAATCTCTGTTAAATGTGCTTGTTTTAGGTCAGATGCCCCAGAAGCAGAGTCTGAGATGGGAACTTATGAATATTTGATTTATTAAAGGAGTACTTTTAGAGAAAATGGTAATTAAACGAGGTAAGCAAGATAAGAAAAGGCAAGAAGCTATAAAAAGATGATTTTAAGTAAAATCTAGAATTGTTCAGATATAATAAACTTGCTAACATGTGTCTTGTAAGTGTCTGCAAGTGTACAGGTTGTTGGGAGGTCAGGTATTTTTTGTTTATTTGTTGTTGTCTTTTGTTTGTTTATTTTATTTTTATTTATGTTTTTTTTTTTTTTTTTTTTTTTTTTGCAAGCAGGTCAGACCATTCAGGCAACAGACCATTCAAGACCATTCAACTGCATGAGCCTTGGTGAGAGGGAGTCCACACTCATGAGTGTCGGCATGGACTTGATCTCTGTTACCTATGTATTCCATTACACAATCTGTAAGGTAGCTGAGGAAAGACATGCATAAATCTTGAGCCTCTTATATCTTGGCCAAATAATTCTGCCCATTTTTTTTCAGTGTATTTTTCACAGTAGATGCTTTCTGGAAGATATCAAACACCCACTATTGGTATATTGTGCCATAGGTCTGTCTGTGTGATTCTTTTCTAAACATCTGGTCCCAGTTTTAAATCTTGCTTCTTCCAGGACCAGCCAGGCAAACCATTTGAAAATGCACATGAATCCATGTGTATCCTTAACTGAGGACAGTTTCTCTCCACGTCAAGTGAATGACCAGATGCGGTACTAAAAGCCCATCCTCTGGAGAATAATCTACTTCTCATTGGCTCTCACACCATATCTATGCATTTCTGTAGCATAGCAGAAGACCATTTTCAGCTCACACCAACATACAAGCTAATTCATCCAGGAACCAAATCTAGTAATTTTATTCTATCCTTAGAGCACATAAAGAATATTCCATGAGTCTATAGTTATGGCAACAGTGTTGGTATGACAGTGATGACTGACATGAGTATTTGGACCACCTGTTTAATGCAGATGACGTATTCCCGGTACCAAACGTACAACTATCATCTTAGGATGGATGCTCTCATGCCTACTCAACAATTGGAAAATGTAGTGAATCTGAAAGCAAATAGCTCATGATAGGAAGCTCAAGTCACAAGGTCATTTGCAAGCCATGGCCAGTTAGTCTCTACCAACTCTTATTAACATGCCAGGGGCTGATTTTGAATGGCGTGTAGTTTTCTGTTGCAGATGGTAACAATTCTATGGCTTTGCATTAAAACCCCTTTTCGGTGCCTTGCTGGGAGCACTACACAGAATTATTTTCTGCTATGGATATGTCTATTCCCGTGGTATCTGATGAGCCATATGGCCGAAGTGACATTCTGCTTGCACTTGCACTGGACTCTACTCAAAACCTACAGACATTCGTGTCACTTGATAAAAAGATCTAAGTGTATTTCCAAGTGTAGAATATAGGGCCTCCAAACTGCAGGATCTGATATGTTTGTACTTATTTTTTAGTGGTAAGGAGTTTAATCACAGGTACTTTTTCTTGGAGGTGACGTCTGTGGCGTGCACTGGAACTCTAGAATGCTAAGATGTTCCCCAAGATGACAAGCTTTTAAAACTTTGTAAATCTTATCTCTAATCTTCTACAGTGCACATCTCTCCCCGAGATATCCAGAGCATGAGTTCTGATTAACACATCAGAATCACTAGAATAGACCAAGGGTGATACTTCACAGAATTTCCAGATTTCAGCTCTCTTTAGAGTCTGTTGTGGCAGAGAGCTAGAAAAATAGCAGAGTCCTAGGGCAACGCATAAATATATCCCGCCCTCCAAATGAGATGACTGTGAACTGCTTTCTGCCCCTTTCTACTCAGAAATGGAAAAGAGTGCACAGACTAGGTCAAAAGCTGCATAACACATATCAGACACATTGGTAATCTATCTCAGTAAAAATGTCACATCAGCATAGGAGCTGCGATTGGAGCTGCTCCTTCCTTAAGGTGAGGAAGACCACTGGTCACTTTCCATAGGGCCAGACTGGTGTGTGAGAGGAAACACCATCCCTGCAGTCCTGGGGACAGTGTTTTCTCTGAGATTTCACCTAGGATATGACATAGCTTTCTATTTACTCAGTCACCCAGGCTCACGTGGACCAACCTGCATGGAGCATTTCTTATCACTCAGTAAAGAGGCTTTGCTCTGGATTCCTAAGGAACCCTAAGAGCCAGTGGGTTTGCAGGCCTCACATACTGGATCCTTTATGGTATTCTCAATGATCTGAACCTTTGTATGTCTTTTTTTTTTTAAATATTTTATTGATTTATTGATGAGACACACACAGGCAGAGGGAGAAGCAGGCTCCTTGTGGTGGTGGTGTGGGGGGGAGCCCAATGCGGGGCTTGATCCCAGGACCCCGGGATCACACCTTGAGCCAAAGGCGGAGGCTCAACCACTGAGCCACCCAGGCGTCCCTGCAAGTCTTCTTTCATATTCTAATATAGCCCTCCTTACTTAAATATTTCATTTTTGTCAAACTCCCAAGAACCACCCCAGGACTTTATCAACACTGTCCTCCAAGGCTTTCCCAGCCCATCAAATGCTATATTTTTAGAGAGTGCTTTATTTTAACAAAGGTTTTCTTTTCCAGCTTTATATTTCACCTTCCTTATCCAGCTTCCTCAGGATCCACTCTTAGGCATGTTCTCTCTGTTTCTGCTCATACCCATTTGCCAGTTTCAATACGTAGATACATGATATCACTCCTCCCTTGATAAGCCCAGCTTTTCCTTAGTTAGATCTCTATGGGAAAACAAAAACAAAACAAACAAAACCTAAACTTATTGGTAAATCATAAAACACCTAAAAGAAAACATAGGGCAGAAGCTTCTTGACATTAGTGACATTGGCAATGATTTTTTTTAGATTTTGAATATGACACCAAAACAATGGCAACAAAGGCAAAAATAAATAAATGGGGCTACACCAAACTTTTGCTTTCTGCTCAGCAAAAGAAACAGTATAATGAAAAGACAACATATGGAATGGGAGAAAACACTTGCAAACCATATATCTGATAAGGGGTTAATATCCAAAATACATAAGTAACTAATGCAGCTTAACAGCAATAATGATAATAACAATCGTAATAATAATAATGTAATTAAAGAGGATCAGAGGATTTGAAAAGACATTTTTCCAAAGAAGACATTCATGAAAATGTGCTCAACATGACTAATCATCAGGGATATGCAAATCAAAACCACAACAAGATATCACTTCACACCTGTTAGAATAGTTGTTATAAATAAATGTCAAGAGATAACAAGTGCTGGTGAGGATGTAGAGAAAGGGTAGCCCTGTGTGCTGTGGGTGGGAACAAAAATTAGAACAACTACTATGGAAAGCGGTATGGAGTTTCTTTAAAGATATAATAGGACTACCACATGATCCATCAATCCCACTCCTGACTACATAACCAAAGGAAATAAATCCACCATATGGGACATCAGATCTCCACAATTAAGCCATCTTATTACTGGAAGTTTGTATCCTTTGACAGTATCTCCCCATTTCCTCCACTTCCCAATCACTGGTAACCACTAGTCTACTTTGTTTCAAGGAGTTTGGCTTCTGTAGATGTTGTATATGAGATCCTAGAACAATTGTTTGACTTATTTCACTTATCATAAAGCTCTCAAAGTCCATCTACACTGTCACAAATGGCAAGGTTTTCTTCATTTTGAGATTTTGAGCATTCTGTCAATAAATCACATTATGTTATTATTTGAATAATTTATTCAATTAGCCAACAGATAGTACGTCGTTAGTTTCAGATGTAGAGTTCAATGATTCATCAGTTGCATAGAACACCCATCACATCATGGGCCCTGTTTAATGCCCATCACCCAGTTACCCCTTCCCCCCAACACCTCCTCTCCAGCAACTCTGTTTGTTTCCTAGAGTTAAGAGTCTCTCATGGTTTATCTCCCTCTCTGATGACTTCAGTCATTCAGTCCCCCCCCTTTCCCCTATAAGCCTCTGCAGTATTTCTTATATTCCACATATGAGTGAAACCATATGATAATTGTCTTTCTCTGATTGACTTATTTCGCTCGTCATCATACCCTCCAGTTCCATCCACGCTGATGTAAATAGTTTAAGTATTCACCCTTTTCTGATGGCTAATAGTCCATTGACTTTAATACTTTGCTTTAAATTCATGATGAATTGAATGGAGCCTGTCGGTATCTCTCTTCAGCATATCCACAGTGATCTGCCATAGCCCCATGATTCCACAGTCGCCATAATTGCTAGCTCCACTCTATCTTTCAAATGCCACATTACGTAAGCCACTGCAGGCAGTTTTTGCTCTTGTTTCTCCTTGGTCACAGTTGAAAATTCTAGCAATTGCATTGTAATCACATACTTAGAATTATCGATATGTTCCTGACCATCAGTGATGAGATCCTTATTACCAACCACTTGAAAGGTAACCAAGTTCTGGAAATCTGAACTGTGTCTCTGTTTCCTGGACCTCTCCATGTAGCCATTGATTTAGGTTGGGTTCCTTAGAAGCAGAACCTGAGTTGGGATTTCTGTACATGTAATTTATTGACGGAATGCTCAAGTGAGAAAAGTGAAATAGGAAAGGGAGAAGGATAAGCAAGGATGAGGTGTTGGGTGAGATGCAGCTTTAGGTTACTTCTGCAGCAAGGGTTAGAGTGAAAATGACACCATATTCTATTCCAACTTGACACAAAGGGTGAAAACTTTTTCCCCAGTCTGTACTATGTCATAGCTAAGGCCTGAGGGGTAAAGTATTTAATTCCTGAGAGAATTGAGTTTGTGGCACTGTCTTTCAGAGAATTTTGAGGATTTTGGCCAGCAACATAGGCAGTTTCCTACTTCACTAAAGTCAATATCTTGTCTAATATAAAATTATGGTTTTCTCCCCGGTTAAGCTTATGTAGGATTTATAAATTTCACACACACAGTTCATGTTTTGTTTTTTAGTGCATACACAGAGATACACACCCACAGATACATATAGAAAAATAAACCTTCCGATTCTTCTTTTTTTTGTAAATAAGCTGACTTTTCTTGGGTTTAACTTTGCAATGGGACCCCAAAGGTAAATGCTGATCTGACTCTTATTATAGGATCAGGAAAAAAATGAGACCTAGGGGATAGTAAAATGAAGATATTTGGATTCTCCTTGCAAGTTACCTGCAGCGAATGTCATGAGTTAGTTCAACATTCTGAAGCAATGCAGAAATGACTCCATCAAATTGTTCCTAGGATATACACACAGAACAGCTTTGGCTGGCAAAATATGATCAGTGGGGTTTTTGGGTTTGAGTCCCAGGAATCGTTTTAGTCTCATCTTTCCTAATAAATGACTGAACTTTCATGTAGTAAATTCAACGAGGCAAGGAAGTGAACTGATCTAACTTGGCAGCCCAAAGGAGCAAATCCTTAGTGTGAATTTTGAATATGTAAATATTATATCTGAAAGGGGTAAGATTCTTTCAGGAGAGAGGTAGTCTCTATGCCTTTGACTTTTTTTTTAACTCAAAATTCAAGTGATTCCATTCTTTTTATTTAGCTCCTCTGTATAGTTAGAGGCAACTGGAACAACTCTTAGTCGTTTCTTTTTTAATTCCCAAGGTTTACATCCATCCCAAGGTTTGCATAGGTTGTTATGCTGATGACACATGTGCCACATTTCTATTTCTATTGTCAGGGAGCACGGACATTAAAACTCCATTACTAATACCAGACTCTGGACTCAGCCACTAATATTTTGCCACTATTGAATCTGGAAGCTGAATATCCCTGTTGCTTCTCCATCAGGATGGCACCTCTACGTGACCTAATTTTGCAGGTTCACTAACTTATGAATTAGGTATATCTAATTGGCATAGTTATAAAAGAGACAGGAAAAATGAATTATAGGTCCCAGTCTTGCAAAATCATGCTCACATAATTTGAAATTCTCTAAAATGTGGGGAAGGTGTTCAAAAAGGTTCACTGACTAAATAAAGAGCATGCTAAATGACCAATATGTTGAAAATCTAATCAGCATTAGGAAGTACCTAAAAGATGAATGCATCCTATGAAATTCTTACCCATATATAAGTGGAATATCAGGCAGCAGGTATAAGAGGGGGGAAGGAATAGTATATGAGAAGAGACAAAATAAAAGTCAGAACATTAGGAATGTTGTATAAAGGCCTAATTATGGCAAGGCCGATTGGGAGAGGTTAACAAGAACAAAGGATCAGGCTGGATAAGCAAGCAACGACTACATCAGGAGAGGCTTTCTGAGCCTTGTCAAAGCAATGAAGATACCAAGAGCTATGAGATATCTGAGATTTTACCTTAATTTGTCAACTGTCAAGGGTCATGGATGCCTCTAGAAGAGAACGCAAGATTTCTGGGATAGACGTAAATGACTGCTTAACATCCACGGCAATGAGTCATCAGAGTTATCAGAATTTCTACTCTGCTCTCCTGAGAATGCACTGTTTTTACAGATCTTTTTTAAGAAGCCCCAAAACCCCCTGCCCATAGAGTGTGTTGAATTATAGGCAATAAATGGTGAGTTGGAGGCCAAAATGTTTATGTTGGGCAGTCAGCTTTCTTGCTTTCACTCTAGGAAGACATTATCTTTATTTAACCAGACGGGAAGCACACCTGGTCTTTGCTTCAAAAGGAGCCATTATCTCTACCTACCAACGTTGTTCACTTTACAGCTCTTTTTGAAAAGAGTGAAGGACAAAGGGCAATCAGTGCATCTACGTGGAAGATATATACACATGTGAGAGACCCAGGTAGACTCACTGAGTACTTCCTGCATGAAGATACTTGATCGATAGATCTTCTTTTTTTGTCTTTTTCTAAATTTACTGTCGAATATGAAGAATGATTTGAAAATAATCTTTCTTGAATAAAGTGAAAGGGTGTTTTAGAGGACAAATATAAAAAAAAGGAGAAGCAACAGTTGCATATTGGATCGAGAAAGAGGAAGTACAGAACTGTAGAGAAATAAGAATATAGATAAAATGATAACCTAATATTTTACTTAGACATATGGTTATTTGTATAATGATTTCACACAATTAAATCCTTTTCCCATATATATGCTCTCTATGTAAATACTAGTGGATACTAACCACAAGTACAGAGAACTATTTATAACAGGGTAAAAGATAATAGGGATGCCTGGGTGGCTCAGTGATTGAGCGTCTTCCTTTGGCTCAGGGCGTCATCCCCGGTTAGGGGTTCGAGTCCCAATTCGGGTTCTCTGTGAGGAGCCTACTTCTCCCTCTGTCTGTCTCTGCCTCTCTCTCTGTGTCTCTCGTGAATAAATAAATAAATAAATACATACATAAATAAATCTTTTTAAAAAAGTAATAAACATACACATAATAACACACAACGGAAACCGTATTTCTGTAAACAACCCTATTTTATATATTGATATACATATATATTTATAAATGTGAATATTTATATGTATATGTATGTGTGCATACACACACGTTCCAAATCTATATTTAGTTGATTCCAAATGGGAAATTAAATCTTGCTACTAGTGAGTTGAATACTGGACAAAAGACTTTATTTCTCTGTGTATGAAGCTTTCAACTGAACCGTGCATCTTCCGTAACATGCAAGTCTACCCGGAACATTAGCTACTTTTAGGGTGGAGGGAATCAAGAAACCCAAACTGGAGACATTCAACTCTTTCTTTGGCATAGTAATATTTTGGCGAGGAAATTGTAATTGTCAGTTACACCCAAGACTACCGACTTTATGATCTAGAACCAGAAATAAAGGAAATGTGTGTTATCTAGCATTTTAAATTGAGTCATGGTTACATCTTTAGCTGAAACAGCTTTCTAAAACCCTGAGTTGTGTTCTCTAGTTATTTCCACAATCACAGCCTGAAGCTCTGGCTATCACTTTCTCTGTGAGGCTGATCTCTACTATTTTCTTTGCCTTTTTAAAAATCTTTTTATATTATTCTTACTCTCCTCCTTCTCTATGATTTCTCTAAGGATGATTATCTTCTGCATTAAGCACATAGGTCTTTTATGGGCTCCACAGGCAAGCTGAAACTGTCCTAGTCGCATATACATGAGTATGTATCTCAAGTATTCCATTTTTCCCAAAGGTTTGGAGGCTCAGTAAGTGTATTTTTCTTTTAATCAGAGGGTGCTTTTTTGTCTCTATTGTTGCTGCTTCTGCCTCATTTCTTTTGCTAATGAAGGATGTATCACATTACCATCATAAATGCTTCAAAATGCCAACCCTTGTTATAAACCTTTAAATATTTTCTACTTCTGTTAGTACAGAAGTAAAAATACTTCTGTAATAACTTCTACTTCTGTAAATACTTCTACTTCTGTAATAACACATCAGGATTCGTACAGATATTTAAAACCCATGTGCTTTTCTTTAAATTCCGTTTTGGATTATCTGTCCACCAAGAGTACATGGAATTTTATTCTTAATACATCTATAATGCTTCAAAATAAAAACTTTGCTCCCATTAAGCAGTACAGTTGCCCTTAATATTTACTTTGACAATATACACTTATGACATTTATAATTTACTTGAGTCTTTTTTTTCTGTTGCCTTGATGACATATCACGTTACTATTTGCATAATTTGATTTCCTTTCAGAAATACTGTGATACTTTTCATATGTTGCATTTCCAAAAAAAGCATATTTATTCTGTCTGCTTGGTTTGGCACCAAGAATAAGACTTTTGAAAATTAATATCCTGAATGATAATACTTGAATAAGATGAAATGTAGAGGATCCTACTATTAATTTATTGGGGCTGATGATGTGACAAGGCTGTACTTGTTAATTAGACTTCAGAAAAGTTTTATTTTCAAATTTTAATGACTATAATATATAAGCCCGAGGTGCATATTTTCAATCTCGAGATTCCGTTCCCAGGAAACCAATAGGAAATTATTTTTTTCTGGTCCGCAAATGATCTTCAGCCACTCAAATATTTTCACACTGTAACCTCCCTGCAATTGCCTTTTGCCAATGCCTGTGCCTGAGCAGGAGGGAACATCTATGTGACCTCGGTGGCCTCAAGCGCTGAGCCCACACGAACAAAGTTATCCATTAGGTTACATAATTTAATTGGGCCTGACTCTTGGCTCCATTGCCTTTTTGTCCTCTAGCTTTTTTTTTTTTTTTTCTCATTTTTTTTTTCAAACCTGACACACGCTTAACTAGAGTCAGAAATAAAAAATCCCTCTTAACATCCCACGAGAAAGCCCTATTTCTTTTTCCTACACATAAATATTTTGCTCCCTAAACACCAGGCCTTAGGAGGCATCATGATATTATAATATGTGTTCTAGCCCATTTCCATTCCAGGCGTCTGCAGCATGGCCCATCTTATCAGGGTCTAGCTGTGTAGCTAGTTCCTTTCTTTTCTACTTTTTTTTTTCATTTTATTACAGTCTTTATCATAGTAAAAAAAATATGAAATCTACTTCTTAACAGATTTTTAAGTGTACAGTAGAGTATTGTTAACTACCGGCTACAATGTTGTACAGTGGATATCTAGACCTTATTCATTCTGCGTAACTATGGCTTTATACCCAGTGACCAGCAGCTCCCCATTACCCCAGCCCCCTGTCCCTGGAAATCATCATTGTACTCTCTGTTTTTGTGAGTTTGACTATGTTATATATTCCATATAAATGCAAGCATGGCATATTTATGCTTTGAAAGTGCTTATTTCCCTTAGCATAATGTCTTCCTGTTTCATTCATGTTGTCGCATATGGCAAGATTTTCATCATTTTTAAGGTTAAATGTATCTCAGTTTCTTTATCCATGCATCCATTGATGGACACTTACATTTTTTTCCATACCTTGGTTATTGTGAATGATACTGCCAGTGAAATCAGGATGTTAAAGAGATACATGCACTCCCATCTGAGTGTTTTTCAAAGAGAGAATGGAAAATGTTAGTAATTCCAGTTGGGAAGAGATAGCCTAAGAGATGTTTTCCTAAATTATTCAAAATATACTGTTTAGTACCCAGAGGATCTCACAGTTTACCCCAAGAAAGACTTTGCTCCATGAAGTATTTCCACATGTTACTTCTAAAGTTTTATTTTATTTTATTTTATTTTATTTTATTTTTTAAGATTTTATTTATTTATCCATATGAGACACAGAGACAGAGGCAGAGACACAGGCAGAGGGAGAAGCAGGCTCCATGCAGGGAGCCCGACGTGGGACTCGATCCTGAGACTCCAGGATCAGCCCCTGGGCCAAAGGCAGGTGCTAAACCACTGATCCACCTAGCTGTCCCACTACTATAGTTTTAAAATGACTTAAGTGGCCAGAAGAATATTATAGAAGAAACTACTTTGGGGAGCCCCTAAACAGAACAATATGAAAATACCTTTGATGTGGAATGAGTTATTTTGGTTTAAACAAATGCTCAACAACATAATACAAAATGTAAAAAAAATAAAAAAAAAAAATAAATAGAAGTGATTTAATAAATGAAGATTTGGGTCTACACAACTCTATTTCAGTGTTGCCCTGGTCACCTTGCTGACAGAGGCAGCCCCGGTCACTTTCCTCGGCTTATTGCCTGGTAGCTACATGGGCCTCCAGGCCATTCCTGATGGAGGAAGCATGTCTTTGTTAATGTTCCTCCACTCAGCATTGCTCCCTACCCCCAACACATGGCTTCCTGTTCACTACATATTTGGTCTTTGCTCTAAGGAAATTAGAAATTTTCCTCCTTACCATTTTATACATACAGATAGTGCTTAATTCTAGCTAGCATGTTCTGTGTAGGTTCCTTTTCTTTCCTGTCCCTCACTACCATTCGATTAGCGCAGCCTCTTCCCAGTGCTGTGAACAAATTTTAGCACACGATGGACCACAGCTGATTATGCATGATTGGTTTCTCTCAAATGTTCTTTTTTTAAAAAAAATATTCTCTGTAATTACATTAATGAGATAATAATTATTATGATCATTATTCAATTTTAAATAATTATTTAAAAAAAGATGATAAGGATTATCTCCCGCCTAAAGTGTTCCAATAGCCTTCTCGTTCTTTGAAATTTTTGAGTCGGGAACACTCAGTTTACTTTTCTAACTCTTTCAGATCAAATAAACTGCTCAGTTTTCCAAGGAAAGAATGTGAAAGAGGGGATAAAGGCCAGGAGTGTCTTTCCAACTGAGTGAATTTCATAGGAAAAGCAAAACAGAATAAAACAAAAACATGAAGAGGGGGCAATTAGACCTTTGGATCATGTCTTCCATGATGCCTTTAGAAGTTTTCTGTTTCAATATTTTTGTTGTTGTTTTGTGTTGTTCCCACCACCTCCCATCCAAACTCCGCTCCTCAAAGGTTAAAAAGCACTGAACGAGGACAGAATTCCAGTTTCTGATACCGTAGTGACTTTCTTGGGACGTACGTGTTAGCAGCCCTAAAGACATCCAAGAGCCTTAAGGGATAGAGGGCCGGCCTTATCACTATTCAGTGTTGAGAGGAGGCCTAGCAGATAATTGGGCACCTTGGACATTGGAAGATGGATATTCCATACCAGGGAGCTCTGTGAAAGCACCTATACAAAGCTGACGTTTAGCAAACTTAGATGAGATTTTCCAAAATAAGAGTGTCTGAATACAGTGTAAGTAGCCTGAAAGAAAATTTTAAATCCAGCTTGCTTTTTCACTCAGGTGTCTTAATATCAAGTGTGAAATTTTCATCCTAAGATCCTGCTAAGAATTTCTGGTCTCTGGGTTTTGGACTAAGGCTTCCTGCAGGTACTAAATACACTCATATGCAGTCAGTAGCCATTTCTAGAACATTCCTGGTCCCCTGGTACAGATAGGCTCTCTCAACAGAGGATACGGTTGCCTGTTCAACTAGAAATGTATCTCTTGTGATGGGATCCATGTTTTCCAAGTTGTGGAAAGACCAAGAAAAATCTTACCTAACCTTGAAATAGGTTGTCTAATTTAAGCGCAAAACTCGGCCCCTCAGGCCCTAAATAATTTCACTAAAAACTGTGGCACCCCACAGTCTGGGCCCACCTTTTTTGTACCTAAACCTCTGGCTCCCTTTTGCTGCTGCTTCTGTGATTAGGCATCTAGTGATGACGAAGAGTTCACTCAAGACCCAGCCACCTTCCATGATGACGATCAACAGTGGAGAGCTGACGCTGCTGGGAGTGAGGGCCCTGGGTTCAAGAGGTCAGATACGGTTTTCGTGGAGAGAGAGATCTGTCTTAAATCTGCTGGATTTCATCTTTAGTTCATGGACTGTTGCTAAGAGCGTGGTTTCAACGTAAGCCTATCGTGTTGCCTGTAGTGGAATATTAAAGACACGCATCCTGAGCAACCGCTTCTGGAAACAAATACAATCACTTTACCACACAGTCAATCTTTATGTTATTATACAAATGTCCAATAGTAAAGAGCCAAATTGGAAGGAAGCGCCTGGAATTAAGTGATCAAGGAGGCTTTGTCATCATTGCTTCTCCCCCCTGCTGGATAGACATATGCTTGACCTCACGTTGGAATGATGACATCAGGATACAATGGGACTGGAGGATTTATTTTCAAGGCCTTGGGATGTCTGGGTGGCTCAGTGGTTGAGCATCTGCCTTTAGCTCAGGGCGTGACCCTGGGGTCCTGGGATGGAGTCCCACATCGGGGTCCTTGCAAGGGGCCTGCTTCTCCCTCTGCCTGTGTCTCTGACTCTCTCTGTGTGTCTAATGAATAAATAAGTAAAATCTTTAAAAAAATTATTTTCAAGGCCTCTTATCCAAGCTGAGGGCACTGCATCATTGTCCTGCTCTCTACCTCAACTCTTGTGTCACAAGATTTTACAAGTAACATTCATTTACTCAAGATTTTGATTTTTCAGAGTGTGATTATATCACAGTTTACAAACTCACTGGTCATTTTCCACAACCAGTTACTGCTTCATGCCTTCAGTAGTTCTATTGTTGTTTTAATTGTTGTTGCTGGGTTTTTGTATTTGGGGCTTTTTTACCCCCTTTTCTGGTCATCTTTCTCCTGATCTTCTCTAGATGTGTCTTCCTACCACCGTACAGGGGGTATCAGTATGCTACTTTGTATTTATTATTATTATTATTATTATTATTATTATATTTTAAGTAGGCTCTATACCCAGTTTGGAGCCCAAAGGGGCTTGAACCCATGACCCTAAAATAAAGCCCTGAGTTGAGATCAAGAGTCAGACACTTAACCAACTAAAGCCCCAGATACCCCTATTATTTTATTTTTAAAAAGCAAATTTAACTGCCTTTGGTTTATACCTGTCCTTAATATGTATACACAGTGGAGGCTCACTGAAGTGCTGTGGTTTTGTTTTTTTTTTTGCTTCATTTTGTTTTGTTTTCTGAATAAAGAAGCAGTTCTTTCCCTCTGGCAAAGTATGTTAAATTTTTTCTTACTGTATTTTTCTCTTGAAATTCTTATTCCAGGAACAATACTGGTATGGAGACTCATAATGATTAATTGCTGATTCACAGGGAAAGCTGAAAATCCCTCTTTTAAAACTGTATTGCAGGGGCACCTGGGTGGACCAGTGGGTTGATCACCTGCCTTCAGCTCAGGTCATGATCCGGGGTCCTGGGGTCCAGCCCCGCATCAGGTTCCCTGGTCGGAGGGGAGTCTGCTTCTCTCTCTCTCCCTCTGCCTCTTACCTGGCTTGTGTGGGCTTTCTCTGTCTCTCTCTCTCTCTTTCTCTCTCCCTCTCTTTGAAATAAATAAATAAGATCTTAAAAAAATAAAGCTGTATTGCAGTTACTGACTATAACTTCTGACTTAAACAAAATAGCAAATGGTTTTAAGAATACAGAAATATTTCAGGGCACTTGGGTGGCTCAGTTGGTTGGCACAGGCTTATTGAAATCAGCTCAGGTCATGATCTCAGGGTCATGGGATCAAGCCATGGGGCAGGCTCCACTATGAGTGTGGCTCCTGCTTAGGAGTCTCTTTCTCTCTCCCTCTGCCCCTTTCACACTCAAGCTCTCTATCTCTTTCTCTCTGTCTCAAAACACACAAACAAAAAAAAAGAAAAACAAAAACAGAACATACCGGAAATATTTCATATTCTCTGTTAATAAATGTTGTTTATTGAAGCTATTTGAATAGATTCCTTAAAATGTTAGAGGATCCTACTCCTTGAGGTTTATCGATGTTCTGCTTATCTATTCTGTGAGTACAACTAAAATAACCCAGCAGTCCGTAAGAGACCTGATTACACAGGCCCTTAAACACTTGTAATTATGTTGAGAAAATATCAGAAATTTTTCTTTAGTAATTCAGAAGCTCTGCTGCCTATTTCCAACATTTGTAAGCTCGGAGAATGGTAATGGGAAGTGAGGAAGTTTCTATTCTAGTTGAATTTCGTTGCAATATGGTTGAAGGTGAGCTAGGAACAAGGATCTGAGAGAGAGAAGTGCAGAGAAGCGCCATACAGGTTTTTTTTTTTTTTTTTTTTTTTTTATGAGTCTCTTTAAAGCTGCATGAGAGGTCGCTTTCATTTGCTTATTGTTGCCTTGTTTCTTTTATCTTCTTTCTCTTCTTTATCCCTTTTCATCCTTATATCTGAAGTGGCATTTAGCTAACACAAGGAAAATTATACTGTTGGCATGAAAGGAAAAGAAAGGCAGACATTTTCCTATTCAAGTTCTAATTCGCAAATATGCATGAACTTGGAAATAAAAAAGATGCAAATATACATTCTTATTCCTCTAAGTTTATGTTCCTTTCCTGTCGCTCATCCTATACATTCATTTAGAGAAACAGTTACTGGTATATTCCAGTTTATATAGCCATTCTAAGAATAATTTAACCCATCAATAAAGATTTAAATCAAAAAGGTTGTGTTTTTTTTTTCCCCTTAATTATGTGGAACATGTCAAAAATAAAAGTTTGCTCCATTTTTTTTTTTAATGAATTAGTCAATAAACTCAGACAAAACCAGTTTGGGTTCCTATAGATCTTGAGAAAATCACTATCACACTAGCAAGGTGAACCTATGCAAAGTAGGAAGCCTTCGGCGTGTGAAATACTTTCATATTTTCACTTGAGAAGCGTAGTTAGCGTTCAATGCCTATTTGTTTTGCTATAATAAAGAAATATTTTGTTACTGCAAAATATCAAATAGAAGAAAAACACCTGAGAGCCCAATCAACTATGGAAAGTTGCAGTGACTGTGGTCAAGCTTCGTCTTTTTTTTTTTTTTTTTTTAATTTTTTTTTTTTTATTTATTTATGATAGTCACACAGAGAGAGAGAGAGAGGCAGAGACACAGGCAGAGGGAGAAGCAGGCTCCATGCACCGGGAGCCCGACGTGGGATTCGATCCCGGGTCCCCAGGATCGCGCCCTGGGCCAAAGGCAGGCGCTAAACTGCTGTGCCACCCAGGGATCCCTCAAGCTTCGTCTTGATGACAGAACTGCTGCTGTTTCTCCACCTCGACTAATGGCCCAGGCTGTTGCTTTCAGGTGCCAACAGCTGCCAGCCCTGGGCTGGCCGGGGCAGGTGCACCTGCAGGCTTGGTGGCTGTGGCTGGGACAACACGGCCACCTGCCAGCGTCGGGCTCACTCTGTCACAGCTGGTCAGGTGTATGGGTTTTCAGTCTGTCTCCGGCCTTGCCTTGTTCCTTCCTGCAGAGCTCGTTAGCTCTTTGCCTCCATCTAGGACAAACTAGTTTGCTGATCCCACACTTCCTGGGGATTTCCTCTTTGTTTTTAATGGACTTTTGACCTTCAGTATCTCATTTAATCAGTTTTGTCTCAATCCAGAGCTGAAGCCACATGCGTCCCATACACTATCCTTGTGGTTAAAACCCCCTGTCCCAGGCGGTGCTTTGTCCTTGTCATCCCCTTGCTGAACTCCTCCTGCAGTCCTATGCGGTGACTCTGGCCCATCACACCCTTAGAGAGGGTCTTTATTCAGGCTGTTTTCATTGCTATTATCTTTTTTAACCTCGGGTAGTGATGGCTCGCAGCTTTCTCTCCCTGGACTCCAAACCAGTCTTGGTAGATCTTTCACACTCAGTGAAGATAAGCTTCCCACGTTCTAGGCTGTCTTTAAAAAAAAATTTCAACATGTTCTTTCTGTGTCACAGGGCATTACCTGAAATCAGTGGGGCAAGTTCTCATCGTGATTCCTGCCCATTACCTGCTTCAACTGAATGGAGTATTACTGAGAATGCTTATTTCCCATTTAATGGATTTAGCTCTGTCTCTAGGCTCCACTGAGCACTGTGGATGAGACTATAGTGACATTATTATTATTATTATTATTATTATTATTAATTATTTTGTAACCCATTTATTGACATAGAATTCACATACCATAAAATTCACCCATTTGAAGGGTAAATTCAATAATTTTTCATATATTCATAGAGCTGTGTAAGCATTACCACAGTTATAAAACATTGTCATCATCACCCCCTCCCAAAATCATCCTACGCCCATGTCCTGCTTCTCTCAACCCCACCCTGCAGCCAACCATTAATGTCATCATCAGCATTTTTTATTTTCTGTGTTTTTTATTACCCCTGTCCTAGTAGGTGTCAAGGGATAACTCATAATGGTTTTGATTTGTGTCTATTGACTAATGATGTTGAGCATCTTTTCATGTGCTTGTTGGTTATTTGTATGTCACATTGGGAGACATGTCTGACCAATTCCTTTGGTTTGTGTTTTTACCAGTGAATTATGTTTTTTTTAAATATATTCTAGGTATAAGTCCCTTATCAGACATATTATTCACGCATATTTTCTCTCATTCTGTGGGTTGCCTCTTCACTTTGTTTATGGCATTTTTTTGAGACATAAAAGTTCAAATTTGGTTAAGTCCAATTTATGTATTCTTTTTTTCCCCTTTTCTGTTGCTTGTGTTATCGGTGTTCATAGTGATTCATGATGAAGATTGAAGAGTTTCATTCTGCCTTCTTTGCCTCAGTGTTAACTTCCAATTAAAAGCAATCCTGAAGCAGTTGAAATAAATAAAAAGCCAAATTCAGTGCTCAGTAGGGGTTCATGGTGCTTTTTTTTCTCCTTTTAATTTGTGGTGTATGATCTTAAGCATTTGAGAGTCTAAACATGTATGTCTTCTTCCAGAGCATCAATTTTACCTGAAATCTGAAGGCAGATTCTAAAACTCGTTAGCACAGGAAAATAGTGCAAGATATCTGTAAATTATTTCTTATCCCAGAAGTAAACATTACCTTCTTTATGCATAATACCCATTGAGACAGCTTAATCTCTCAACTGCTGCAGCTGGATTATTTTATGATATCTCTGATTTCTCCCCACATATACAGATTTTACTTTTTAGTATATTACAGTTTCTTACTTATTTTTTTGAGGGACAAAATAAGTCCTGCATTCTTAAGCTTATTTTATAAGAAAGATCAAGGCTGTGCCTCCTCTCCTCCAGCATGGCTGATTCTGCTGAGTTGCTCAATCTGCACCACCAGACATGGGTTTTTTGCAAGATAAGACGATGAGGAAACACCTGCTTCCAGACTCAACACCCAGCAGCAACAGATATTTTGGAGCACATTTACCACACTGTGCAAAATTGAACTTTCCCTTTCCTTTTTCCAGTGGCTACTTTCCACACACACATATCCTACATCTCATTGTGCGGACTTCTAACATCTCTCCCGCTCAAGCCTAGAGCCTGGCTGCTAGAACAATCAAGTCTTTGGCCTACCAGGATCTCCCTCCTCAAAATTTTGATTGCAAAATTGAAGCAAATGATATCTTTTATAATTTTTCATTCAAAGTGACTGTTTCCTCAGCCCAGATCAGAAAGTGACAGTGCTGATGGGCATCCCGGGAGCTGTGAAGAATGACATTACACAGCATGCAAGGTATGATTTTGTCCGCTACCTGCTATTTACATGTACACGACCAAATGACTGTATTTCAACAAAGCTGCTTTATCTCCTTCATTTCCTCTTCTTTTTAAGTCTTCAGCCAGGTCTGACTGCATTTGCTACCCTATAGAAGGAAGCCTTTCCTACCTCCTGCTAGAATGTTTGTCTTGGATAAATGCTTCAGGTCACGTGAAGGTTTTGGATGGAAGTATTTATTTCTAGTCTCAGGTCCTGCTTAAATATGGGAGTATGGTGGTTCCCTTTGGGAGAACTAAACTTGCATGAAACACAGAGCTTACAGTCACCCCTGTGCATATATGAGTCTGTGGCTCTGTGAGGGAAGTGGCACGATACTTCAGTGGAGAGACGAGCTGGGAAAAAATTGCTATTTTATGTAACAGTGAAAAATGATATTTCTATCTCACACTTCATACAGAAACCAGTGCCATGCGGATTATGACTTTCATCTTAGGAACTAAGGCTTCAAATATTTGATAGAAAATACATGTAAATTCTTTAGATTTTGGGAAAGAGAAGGATGAGACACAAATATTATTAAGTATAAAATAAATGACTAATGAAATTTGACTCTATTCAAACTGAGTCTCTTTTCATCAAGCATAACATAAAATAGATGGAAGAAAAGTTATAATGAAGGGACATATATTCATGATACAAAAACCAACAAAGGGCTAGTCAGTCTAATATATAAGGAACTTGGGAGTGGCTCAATGGTTGAGCATCTGCCTTTGGTTCAGGGAGTGATCCTGGGGTCCTTGGATCGAGTCCCACGTCGGGCTCCCTGCATGGAGCCTGCTTCTCCCTCTGCCTGTGTCTCTGCCTCTCTCTCTGTGTCTCTCAGGAATAAATAAGTAAAATCTTTAAAAATATATATATACAAGAAACTATAAACTAATAAAAACTGACAAACTATCCTGTGAATTAGATTTTTATTCATGGTCTGAGGTTCTAAAAGTAGCTGAAGATTGGGACTGCAGTTGCCAGATTAAGACTATAAAAATACTCAGTTAAATTTGAAATTTATTTTATTTTATTTTAGAGAGTGTGAGCGAGGAGGGGCAAAGGGAGAGGAAGAGAGAGAATCTTAAGCAGACTCCTTTGGAGCCCGACACGGGGCCTCATCTCCCGACCCCAAGATCACAACATGAGTCAAAATCAGAAGTTAGATGCTTAACCAACTGAGCAACCCAGGTGCCCCTAAATTTGAATTTCAGATATATGGCTAAATTTTTTTTTGCATCAATATCTTACAAATATTATATAGGATATAATTACTCTAAAATAAATCATTGATTATCTGAAATTTTAATTTAACTGGATGTCCTGTACCTTAACTGGAAATTTGACTTCTCAGATTTGTTTTCAGAATGATAAAAAGCCTACCCTGGGGCACCTAAGTGGCTCAGATGGTTAAGTGTCTGCCTTTAGCTCAGGCCAAGATCTCAGGGTCCTGGGATCGAGCCCACATCAGGCTCCCTGCACAGTGGGGTGTCTGCTGAAACTTTTAAAAAAGAAGCCCACCCAAAGGAAAGTCTCTCCTCAAGGCCTAAGAAAACTAATGCATTATATGATTAGATTTACTTTATTGTTAAATGTACTATTACATAAATACAGATATTATAAAATAAAAATTATTGTGCATTATAATATACTACCATGGATGGGTACGTGAATGGTCTTGAGAAGGTTAAAATCCATTTAGGGAAATCTCAGAATTCCCATTTATTAAATGAAAGAATTATATTATGTTATTATAGGAGCTCACCTATCTCTAAAGTGTGATTTTATGAAGCTCCACTCTTGCTGATTTAAATTAAATCTGAGGATGAATGGCGTATACCGTATATGATTACCGATCTGTGGTAATATTACGGTTTCAGGTCACATCTCTTGGCTCCCCACTTAAACCCAGTGCCCCACGATTACTCCCTGCAACTATATTAATGCTCTTGAGGTAGCCCTTTCTCATTAAAATAGTGACACACTGAAATGCATAGTAGATCAGATCTTTGTCATATAAACTACCAAGAAGTAACGTAAAATAAGATAGCTGCATTATTCCCGGTGCTGAGTTGAAGTGTTCTGTATTCTAATAAAATGGGAAAGAATGACAAGTGACCTGTCAGAGAACAGAATTCATTTTACAGGGTTTGCAAATGAAGCAGCAGAACGCGAGAATGTACCTCATCAGCAAGTTAGTGACCACTTCGCTAATATCATCACTCCTCATATTTCAGCTGGAATTTTTAAACCATAAATAGAATGAAAGTCGACTGACTAGAAATAAAATATCCAAATATACATTCTCTAGAACATGTTCTATTTCAGTGTTTTATTTGTATTCAGGCAGATTAAAATGGAAATGATGTGAGGCACAGAATTCATCATTTACTTCGGTTTCAGTGACTCGGCCATTTATCCTGAGACTCACCGGCAGCGCCCCCTCCTCACTTCTTTTTCCTTTAAATTCCTCACGGTTCTCCCTTGCTGTAAAGTGGAGAGACAGACCGAATCAATCCAGCTGCATTCTAGGAGGCTGTGACAGTTTCTGCAAAGATGTTGGACACATCTTGGAATAAGAATGTCTGCGTGTGTAAGAAAAACACTCCTACTTTTTTCTTTCATCAGTTTCTTTTCAACGATTTATCTGTTTGAGAGTGAGAAAGAGAGAGCACAAGCACATGCACCAGCACAGGGGAGGGCAGAGGGAGAGAGAATCTCAAGCAGGCTTCCCTCGGGTGCAGAGGCCCACATAGGGCTCGATCCCAGAACCCATGGGATCATGACTTGAGTCGAAATCTAGAGTCCACTACTTAACCAGCTGAGTCCCCCAGATGCCCCTCTTTCACCAATTTTATTTATTTTTTAAAGATTGTATTTATTTATTCATGAGAGATGCAGAGAGAGAGAGAGAGAGAGAGAGGCAGAGACACAGGCAGAGGGAGAAGCAGGTTCCCTGCGGGGAGCACGACGTGGGACTCGATCCCGGGACCCCAGGGTCATGACCTGGGCCGAGGGCAGACACTCAACCACTGAGCCACCCAGGCATCTCATTTCACCAGTTTTAATAACAATCCCTAAACCAGAAAACCTAAAATAAAAGTTTAATTTTTTTAAAAGACTTTATGTATTTATTTGATAGAGAGAGAAAGAGAGAGTGCAATGAGGGGGAGCTGCAGAGACAGAGGGAGAAGCAGGCTCCCTGGTGAGCTGGGAGTCAGACCCAGGCTGGATCCCAGGACCCTGAAGTCATGACCTGAGCGGAAGGCAGATGCTTAACTGACTGAGCCATCCAGATCTCCCATAAATTAAGAGTTAATTTAAATTTAAATTTTGTCTAAATTAAATTAAATGAAATCCAGAATAAAGGTGCATTGTACCCATGAGAAAGAGAATATATTGAGTCAGAGAAGAAACTATGATTACATCAATTTTGAAGCATTTTTTTCCTACTGTTCAAAGTATTATACAAGAAGCCAAGAAAATGCATTAAACTGAAACATGGCATAGTTTTGATAATTTACACAGAGCTATCTTGAGACAATTAAATAATTGGTGTCTCTAATTTTTAAGATGTCCAAATTATTAACTTCTTTTATTCCTGCCATTGAGATATAATCACATATCAGAGGTTATTAAAGAATGGAGGACAGATTAAAATTATATCAATTGTCTCAAAAGTTCATGTTTCAAATTCTACTTATTTTATGACTATATTTAAAATATAAACTTTTTTTTTTTAATTTTTATTTATTTATGATAGTCACAGAGAGAGAGAGAGAGGCAGAGACACATGCAGAGGGAGAAGCAGGCTCCATGCTGTGGGACTCGATCCCGGGACTCCAGGATCACGCCCTGGGCCAAAGGCAGGCGCCAAACCGCTGCGCCACCCAGGGATCCCTAAAATATAAACTTTTGCTACTTAAGCGAGTACACGCATACACTCCTCATTTACCAATTATTATCATTAATCATCTTCTCACTTCATATATTTACACATACATGTATGTATAAAGTCAGGAAAAACATACAAAATCACAGTTCCTTTCATCAGTTTTCCCTGTTTTCTCTCCATTACTCTGTTCTCCTGGGGCACAGCACGATTCTGTTTTCTAATGAGCATTCATATATGCATATTTATAAAACATATATAGTATTTCTAAACAAATGCTTAAATCTCCATTGCTGTGGTTTATATATTAATTTTTTCTTTAGAATTGGATATTATGTGCTTACCTTATACCCTTGCTAATACAGATACAGACAGATAGATGGATATGCACACACAGACATGAAGATGAAGGTAGAGGTGTAGGTGCAGAGGTAAATGTGTGCATAGCAGTAGGTGTATAGGGATGTGTTTTTTTAATATGTCCAGTATTATGACATATATTCATGATAGAAGTCTGATTTATTCATTTCCTCTTGATTTACAGTTGTATTAATTTCAATAATATAAAATTGAAATTAATAATTTATACATTATGTTGCAATAAGATGTTATATATTATTGCATCATGTCATTATTATATGTTATATAATGAATATAACATGATATATAATGATATATTATAAAATTTAATGTAATATTATATATACACAGCCATACATTTGCCAAATATGTCCTGGCACACTCATCCTAGTGTGATCCTGGGTAATGAAGAGGCACCATGAGATGGTGACCAAGAACACGGGCTTCTTCTGGGAGCTCCTGGGTGACTTGGTCGATTGGGCCACCAACTCTTGGTTTCGGCTTAGGTTGTGATCTTGGAGTTTAGGAGAAAGAAAGAAAGAAAGAAAGAAAGAAACAAACAAACAAGGGCTTCTGATCCCAATCAGAATTATTTAATTCCTGGCATAAAGACATTGATGAGATAATCTTAAGGAGATAAAGAAGTTGACTAAGGGTGGCTCAGTGGTTGAGCATCTGCCTTGGGCTCAGGTTGCCATCCCAGGGTCCTGAGATCAAGTCCTGCATCAGGCTCCCTGCAGGGAGTCTGCTTCTCCCCCTATCTCTCTGCCCCTCTCTGTATGTCTCATAAACAAACAAATAAATAAAATATTTTAAAAAATTGGCTAATCCTAATTATTAGCTATTTGAGGAATGCAAGTTAACTTCACAATAGAAAACCTTTCAATGCATTTTATATTTCTTAATTTTTTAAAAATATTTTACTTATTATTTGAGAAAGAAAGTGAGCGAGCACAAGCACGGGGAAGAGCAGAGGCAGAGGGAGAAGCAGACTCCTTGCTGAGCATAAAACTGAGGGTGATGCAGGGCTTGATCCCAGGGCTCTGAGATCAGGACCTGAGCTGAACTTAACCAACTGAGAACACCCAGGCACCCTTGTTCAATGCATTTTAATCTGAGGTAATGTATTATAATTTCCATAAATTAAACAAAATAAATACAATTCAATAATCATTTATCATAATAACCCTTAACAAGCTCAGGATAGGATTAAAAAAAATCCTTAACTTGATAAATTATATTTACTGGTACTTTGTCAAAAACAAACCATAAAGCTGAAATGTTAAAAGTATATTTTTAAGCACGTCAAGCCAACCTGCTATTACTACTTCCATATAGCATTCTAAAGGAAATATAGATGCCAGTGCAAAAATTAGAAAATAAGCAAAAAACTTATTAAAAAGGAAGACATTAAATTTTCATAATTTGAAAATTATTTGGTGATTTTCAAATGGTAAACCTAATGAAAGAGATTTTATAGTTAAAGTAAATTTTTGAAAATCAGCAAAACTTATGTATATCAAATGTAAATAAGATGAATATACAAAATCTCATTGTATTTTTGTAAGATATAAAAAATACCCAGTACCAAGGAATACATCTAGCAAAAGTTGTTCTGTCCTTTATGTCATAAAATTATAAAACTTTAGTGAAAGACATAGACAGTGATTAGAAAAACATTCCATGTTCTTGGACAGGAAAACTCAGATCATTTTTAATAATGCTCTAATGACATACAATTTCATACTGGGAGTGATAGAAGATAGAATATCCTACTTTTGCTCAAAATCGAGTGTCACATAGTCTACTCTCAACTGTCAGGAAAACACAATAATAAGGCTCTTTCAAGTGCATGAGGTTACCAGAGAACTAAAGTGAAAATAGCTGGAATCCATGTTAATCAAAGATGTGTGGACAGACTTTTTATCTAAAGCTTATTCAGCTCCCCACAAATATAAAAATATTTGTTTCATTTTGTGTTTAATAAACTTGAAATTATAGATACAGATATAAATTTTATCAGTCTGTATCAAGAAAAGTTTTAGGACAAGCAGCTTCAAAGGCTTCCAGTCGAAAAACAGTGAACTATTCAAAATTGAACATAACAATAACACAATGTGAAAACATTCAAGGAATTTCATTACCTCTATATTAATCTTTTGTGCAAATTGTACGACCATCATAATATATGTTTGAACATTGATTTTTTTTTAAATTATGAATGCAAGCTTAAACATGATACATTTAACATGGCTAAGTCAACCCGGTCTGTTTATTAAGTCACTCAATTTTTCTTTTAGGATTTACTTATTTGTTTATTTTATTTTTTTATTTTATTTTTTTAGAGAGAGAAAGCAAGTGCAAATGGGAAGAGGGGCAGATGCAGAGGGAAAGAATTCTCAAGCAGACTCCCCACGGAGCATGGAGCCCCACGCTGGACTCCATCCCAAAACCCTGAGATCATGATCTGAGCCAAAATCAAGAGTCTGCCGCCTAACCAACTGAACCACCCAGGCACTCTTTTACTCGATTGTTTTTATTCAGCATTCACTTCTTTGGTGTCAAATTAATGGTGACCGCTACCCGTCACAGTGCATACTGAATGCATCCTTATTTATTGACTAGCAGAATGACATCAGATGGCGCTGGAAACTGTAAATGTTGGAATCCACTTTCTGATTTCACTTTCTAGTTTGACCAAAAATACGGTTTTTGCTTGTTTTTTAGCTTCACTTCCAAGCCAAAATCACTCACACATTCATCTATTTCTCTATATATGCAACACTGTGTCCTGTGGCATTACCTCATTCTTTATCCTCTCTCCTGATGTTAGCACCCCAGATTCACAAACTGGCATGTAAAAGAAAGAGACAAAAACGATTAGGAAGTTTTGAAAAAAAAAATGTGTGCATGTATTGTAAATTTCAGACTTAGAAGTGATCGTCTGAAAGATCAGTAGACTTCTTAAAAGTCAATTTTATAGTTGCATGTTGGGTGGCAAACTTCTTACAGGGGTAGCATCATGATGATTGACCATCTGACCTCTCATAAATTTTAGAGTTGTTAAAAGGGAACCCAATAAATTAATCCTACACCAATCAGACCAGTGTGTCAAAAATAAGTAGTACATTAGGGACACCTGGGTGGCTCAGTCAATTAGGCATCAGACTGTTGGTTTCAGCTCAGGTCGTGATCTCTGAATTGTGGGATCCAGCCCCATGTCAGGCTCTCTGCTCATCGTGCAGTCTCCTTGAGACTCTCTCCCTTCCCCCCTGCCCTTCTCTCTGCTCACATGGATGCTCTCTCTTTAAAATAAATAGTTGAAATCTTAAAAAAAAAAAAAAAAGAAAAGAAAAGAAAAGAAAAGAAAAAAAAGAAAAGAAAAGAAAAGAAAAGAAAAAGACTCATTGATAAATATAAGTCCATTGGTAGAAACAAAGAAGCAGTGATCATAGGTTCAGAAGCAATTCCATGGGCCAATATTGATGGCCAACATTAATTTGAGAACAGGAAGAAAAAAAAGTCCACGTTGCACATTGCATTCGGGAATTTTATGGCACAAGGCATGAATAAGATGAAAGCACTGGTCATATGCAAAAATGCACCATCACTGATCGTATTTCCTGTAGTATTTATGACGTCATCATGGGAGAGTTGCACAGCCAGTCATCAGGGTCTTCAACGCAAAAGCCAGACTAGAAAAAAAAAAAAAAAAAAAAAAGCCAGACTAGAAGTAGAGAAAATCAGTAGTTGGCTCTATTTCCATATCTAATATCTGTTAAAAAAAAAATAATATTTCTGCTGTCTCTGGCTATTTCTTTCTCTTAGTTTTCAGTCTCTTGGCTCTCTTTAAAAACTTTGATAGAGTTGATCCTGATCTATTAACTCTTCTATGGAATCTTCAGTTTAGAAGGCATCTGGAAAGGCTGTTTGATCTAGTTTCCTTGTAATGGTATCTCCTTAAGTGCCTAGACATTGGGGGTCACCTCTGATGGAGGAAAGAAGGGGAAAAAAGAAAGGAAAAGAAACATTTGGCTTTGCTACTACTCCAATCCATACTCCTTTTGCAAGCTTTATCAATTTAAACTTTGCAAATCTGGGCAAATGGTAATTTCTAGCTCTAATTTCTTCACCTGTAAAGTGGGATATTGGCTGTCCTTTGTACTTCTTATAGGGAGTTACTTGAAAAAAAAAAAAAGATAATTCCCTCTTTGATAGCTTTTGGGATTTTTACGATAAGGTAAAATCTCATCGTGTTAGCTTTTACTCTTCATTTTATGTTTCTCCTTCAAGGAAATGTAGAATGGAAAGATTCATAGATTAATTCTTTTTCAAGTCATTGAAGAGAGCTGCTAGATATCTCTTAAGTCGAACTCCATCCTAATTCCTTAAGCTAAAACTTCCAAACTATGGAATGAATAACTTTATTAAAGTGTTTTGGGTGGTTCACGGACATAGAACTAAGTATAACTTAGATTAATGATTGAGGGTAATTTTTGTTTATGACCTTTTACTAGTTTTACCAGTGATTTAGAATAATATATTTTTCTTTCTTTCTTCTTTCTTTCTTTCTTTCTTTCTTTCTTTCTTTCTTTCTTTCTTTCTTTCTTTTTTCTCTTTCTTTCTTTCTTCTTTCTTTCTTTCTTTCTTTCTTTCATTCTTTCTTTCTTTCTTCTTTCTTTCTTTCTTCTTTCTTTCTCTTTCTTTCTTTTTTTTTTTTTTTTGCAAATGCCTTTAATATTTTTTTACATGTGTAGGTACAGAAACAATCATCAACTTGGTATCCTTGCGACAAATCTTGGAAGCGTTGCTTATACAAAGTTTACTACCCACTGTCCTAATCTTTTACCAAAAATAATTTTTTCATTGTAATCAATAGAGGTTTTGTTTTGAATTTTGAAACATCTGTATAATTATCTACCTTTATACAAAAAAAATTTAAATTATAAAGAATCACACTGGAGACATATTTCTTTCCCAAAGAGGCTGAAGCAGGAAAAAAAAATAAAAATAAAAAACAAAAAACCAGACCCCAAATGTTACTAGGAAGCTGGGGTTTTAGCCACTAAACCAAAAAACAAAAAAGTGTCTTCTAGAAATAGGAAAAAAAATTATAGCACAGTGTCAGCCAAGAGAAGAAAAAGTTCAAGTTAGAGGACACGACCCTTTTTAACACATCTTTTTTCTTGACTTAGCTACTGCCGGAAAACATGCTTTTGTGTCCATATCCTACACATCCATCCGATGTCATTCCCTTTCTGAATTGAAAGTCTGACAGTAGCCTTCCCAGCAACAGAGCAAGGTCCTAAGAATTGTTATTTCTATATGAAGTTTTATAATTAATAGGGGATAACACGTAGTTGCCACAACTGAGTCAATATATTATTTTTCGATTTGGCCTTACTTCACCCCTAGGACTTTGGAGCTCTGGGTTTCAGCAGACTATTCCGTACCTACCATTAACTGTAGGTCTCACATCTTGTTTCTTCTTCGCCCCGGCCATCTTCAAACACAGGTATTCTTCTCCGAATACATACAACCTAAATGTTTAACAAATTTATTTTTGGATACTAAGGTGGCTGAGTGGTTGAGCATCTGCCTTAGGCTCAGGGTGTGACCCCAGGGTCCTGAGATCGAGTCCTGCATCGGGCTCCCCTCGTGGAGCCTGCCTCTCCCTCTGCCTGTGTCTCTGTCTCTCTCTCTCTGTGACTCTCATGAGTAAATAAATAAAACCTTTAAAAAATATTTTTTCTTTGAAGCCTTTTAAGCATTGCATTACTTTCTCTTATATTTATACTGTAGAGAAAATTTTGGTATGTGACTGATTTTTCATTGCTTCTGTATGATATGTTTTTGATTTTTTGGCTAGTTGAATACCTAGTCAAAAATTACCTAATGTTTTTTAGGAGTTATCTTTGAATATTCATATTTTACAGTGTATGTTAGAGAGGAACAACATTTCTAACCAAACATTCTCAAATGCAGCATATTCTTTTCTGTGTGATTCATTTAATGTTTTTCACTTCCCATCTAGGGGCACAATTTATCTTTTTTAGTAATCGTCTTTTTTCATGATTACATATATATTATCATAATTATATATAATCATATTTTCTTTTCTATAAGAATTAATTGTATTTATATCAAGCTTTATCTCCACGTTCGAGATTTGATTTTCCACTATATCTATTCTGTTCCTTACCGTTCTTAAATCTTTAGGACTTCTGGGATTAATGTCCCTGGTTACTGAACCTGTTTCCGGAGGCCTGCTACTGACCATCTATGCCATTCTGATAATTATTAGCTCTCATCCCTCCTCTCATTTGACACTTTTCTTTATTAACTAGGTCCACCGTGGGCGCTGCTGTGGGGAACTTCCTGCTGTTCTTCAGTGACACTTTATCCCAGGGTAGGTTTTGGGCTTTCTACCTAGATGTATTTTGTGCTGTGTTTTGCTGGTTCTGTGTGTGTATCCTCGTTCCCTCCTTTTAGATTTAATCTCACTCATGACCTGGCACGGTTTGTGGAGATTGCCTCTTGCTCTGATACTGTGCTGGTGACCCGGGACAGGCAGGGAGACCTGCTTATTCCATTGAGGAAGTCATATTTCCCTGACACCATGCCTTTGTTTTGGTTTGTTTGTTTCATGTGAGGTGGAGGTGGAAGGGTGAGGAATTTCACCGGTTCATTGACACATTAACCCATCTTCACGACAAACCCAACCATCTACTCACTTAGAGGGACGTTCATGGCATATAATCTATAGCTATAGCATTGGGTGTAAAATTTCTGGCTCATTTTTGTGTGTGTATACCTCGTTTCTCTTGATTGTCGGCGACAAACTATTTCTACTATTCCACTACCAGCAGAGGAAAAGGTGAGCGTGATTATACAGCTTGCTCTCCATTTATCTTTCTTCTCCCCACTGAGGATAATATTTGGGAATATTAGTGGGAATTCTCAAAACGTTCCAAGTTATTGATTGCAAGATTGGTAAAAGGTGATAGGGTTAGATGCCTCAAAACTTGTGCTAATTCTCTCAAATCCATAAAATTTTATTTTTCTCCTTATGTTTTAGAAATAAAGTTTTTCCATTTTTTTCTTGTTTAATTTTAGCAGTGAGATTTTTTTTCCCTTTTAAAACTTATTTTAATGTATTTTTGCTTTTCTTTTCATTTTATCAAATACTAGGGGCTACAACTTTATCCCAGAACTGAGGTTTTATTTAAAATGTGTTTTCAGGGATCCCTGAGTGGCACAGTGGTTTGGCGCCTGCCTTTGGCCCAGGGCGCGATCCTGGAGACCTGGGATCGAATCCCACGTCGGGTTCCCAGTGCATGGAGCCTGCTTCTCCCTCTGCCTATGTCTCTGCCTCTCTCTCTCACTGTGTGCCTATCATAAAAAAAAAAAAAAAAAAAGTGTTTTCAAAAAAAAATGAGTCTTCAGAGCGAATTTTGCAGTGATACAGCAAAATTGCTTCTAAGAACTTGTGTTGGCTTATATTTTAAAGCTTTTAATCACCAACTTTAATAAAAAAATAAAGTAGACCATAATAGAAAATATGCATTGATTTTCCAAATGTCACTATGTACTCTACGTACACATTATTCTTTAAGCATGCTTCATGCGTTTTCAACCTTGTGAAAGCTTGTCAGAAATGTAATTTATTCACATGTTCTCCCCCAGTTGATAGGCTCTCTCTACTGTTATATTTGACCATCAAGTTAAATTTAATGTGTAACTCATTCTGTCAGCCATCAGCTTATCAATATATATTTTGTGAAACAAATTGATGTCAAAAGAATAGTTAAATCTTAATCTTAAATGAATTTTTTAAAAATTTATTTTAAAATGTCTTCAAATTTTGTTCCTACTAAATATAATATATACTTTTTAGGTTTCTTTTTGCTATAATCTGAATAAAAAAATAAGTAAAACAAGTTTTTTTTTTCCAATATAGATGAATTACATATGTGTTTTACTATTATTGCTTTTATTTCTAAATGACACATATTCATTTACCAGAGAGAATCTTATAATCTTATATTCTTTAAATGAAAGCATCACATAAGATAAGATAAGATAGATTGGTTGCACATTAACATAATTTGTTTATTGGAAAATTAAATCAAAATTTCAAATATTGTACAAGCAAAAGAGGCATTCTCTGTAAGGTTATTTTAATGGTATAAATTCATCAGCAAAAGGGTGAATATATCTATATATAGTAATAATCATATGAATATGGTGTTAATGTTATTAATATCAATATTGTTAATAGCAATATTAATATTTGAACAAGAACTAACCTTTCTGGTGAGTAAAGCTTCTATTTGAATATATGCATTGGATGAAAATTTAATTTTCAATTTTATAAATTTAAAAGTATAAAATTTTCCCCATTGCTGATTGGTAAGATAATATTTTATCTTCTTTGTCCCACCTTTACTATGTGGGGTTTTTTTTTTGTTTATTTGTTCATTCTATAAAATACATTAGTGAAACAGGAGCTACAAATTATGGAAGTAGATAGAATTCATGGATTTTTTTTTGGAGGGGGGGATTTCATAGATATGGTTTAAGGCTATGTAGGTGCTGGAAAATAAAGACCTCTAGGAACTGTCTGAGAATCCTTTGCAAATATATTAGACAAAGGTGTAAGATTTTTCCAAGAACTAGTCCACTGGCAATGACCACTTCCAATTAATTCCCCAAGAGGGGTGTGCAGAGATCAAAACCAAGCAAAGCTATGTATTACTGATGGTTGTGAGGATAAGAAATAATACATATAAACCAATTGCTACAAAGTATGGACACAGCAAATTTACTATTCTAATAGTTTATGTTTATAAATATACAGCTCTGACCAGAAAGTTGGGCTACCAAATATTTAATGCATAAGGTAAAAACAAACATATACTGACAATTGAAGGTAAGTTTTTAAATATTGAAAGATAAATTAAACAATAATTTTGCAACAATGATACAAAGAAAACAAAATATTACTGTGAGCAAGAAATGAATTTTTACACTTGAAAAAACATCCTGTATGAGTGTGGGAATTTAACTTCTTCCTAATAAATGCACTTCTAAGTCTGGAAAAAAAATAGCAAACTGCTTCTGAAGATCTTGTGGAAATAGAAATAAACTAAGAATAGTGAGAAAAAGTAATAATAGCTATATTATGGAGTAAAAGAAGGAGAAGAAATGGAGGAAATAGAGGAAGAAGAACGTCATGAGGGGCACTGGCCCCAAAAGATATCACTCTACACTACAAATTGTTTATTTAAATGTGCAATCTTGACATAAAACTCAATAGAAGAACATGAAAACTCTAAAAATAGATATAGCTACAGATGGAAATATGTGATTTCAAATCAATAAAGACAAGATGATTTGTGACAAATCTCCTTAATTAAAAAAAAATCTTGAAACCCTTCCTCATGTCTTTTGCCAAAACAAACTTGATTTTGATTCACATTTAAATGGAATTATTGAATATCAAAATTATAAATAATGGAAGAAATCTGTGAGTGCATTTAAAAATATGTATAGTTTTAGAGTTCTGGAGGATTTTATAACAAAATCTCCAGAAGTCTTAAAAATAAGAGCAGATACATCTGCTATATAAATACAAAATATTTTGCATGGCAAAATTCAAACTCCTCATTAACAAATAAAAAATATGTCAAACTAGGATGAAAACAGATGCATATGTTTAATAGGAGAATAATTAATTTCTTTAACCTAGAAACAGTACAAAACAATAAAGTAATGCATGATAGAAAAAGACAATATGAGCAGTTATTAGGAGAAAAAGTATCTTCTTAAACACATGAACAGATATAAGAAAATAAATGTAATAAGTATTTTTCAGTTATTGGTAAAGGTCAAAAAGCACACAGTCCTGGTGGAGATTTGGAGAAATATAATGTCATGAGACTAAAATTACTATCAAGGGCAGTTTGACAATATACACCAATTTAAATTGCTTACCATTAATTACAATATTTTAATTCATATGAATTATCCTACAGACATACTCAGATATGTGAAGGATCACATAAGTATATGCAGCATTGATTTTAATATTGTTGGTGATGATGGTATTGGTAAATGGAAAGGTAAATTGATAGGTGATTTTTCTAAGTCATTATCTGTGAAATAAAACACAAAAGGCATAAAAAAAAAAGAGTAAGTCAACACCTTGTGCATTGATAAGATATACTTTTTAGCCTTTATTGTCAATGGCTAACAACTGTCAAGGGTCAGGGTGATATAAGTGATTCATGGCTTTTTATGCAAAAACCAAAAGAGAGAGCTAGTTGGAGGCTAAACCTCATAGGAGCTCCACTCCCAAAGATCTCATTTCTGATATCATCACAGAGGGCATAAAGGCTTCAACACGTGAATTTGGGGAGGACATATTCAGTCCATAATAATCAATAGTATGGTTGAAAGATATTCATAAAATTTAATAGTGTTTGCTTACCGCTGAGAGAACTTAGTAGTTGGCAGTGGTCATGGGAGGAAAATATGTGACTCATTATATATTCTTTGGTATAATTGGAATTATGTACAATGTGTATACCATGAGTATACAAACTATTATTGGTGCTAAAAATAACAACAGCAATAATAATAAATAATTTCAAAATGATGTGAATTAAAAGAATCAAAAAGAAGACAGGCTCCTAAAAATTCATAAATGGAACCATTTCACCAAAATATGGTTTTAAATTCCTAGCCATCTCAGGTACAAGTGCTCAGACCTTGTATAAGCACCTGACCCCAGCCAAACCATGTGCACTCACAGATTCATGGTGTTCTCTCAAAATGTTTCAATGGGCATATTTTCCAATACAACAGTACTCCTTACCCATGACTTCTCTTCCCTCAGTTTTAGTTACCAGTCTTCAACTGAGGTCCAGACACAGATGGTCCTCCTTCTGACAAATAGGTCAACGGTAACCTCCCCCTATATCACAATGCCTACGTCACTCCCTCACTTCATCTCATCATGTTGGCATTTCGTCGTCTCACATCATCGTCAGAAGAAGGGAAAATACGGTACAATAAGATATTTTGAGATACACAGGCCACACCCACAAAACCTTTATTATACCATATTTCCATATTTGTATGATTGTTCTGTTTTATTATTAGTTATTTTTGTTACTCTTACAGTGCCTACTTATGAATTAAAGTTTATCATAGGTATGTATATATTTAGAAAAAATCTATCTATCTATGTAATCTATTGTCTATCATGTATCATATTATTATCATACTCTCTGTGGTTTCAGGCATCCCTTGGGGGTCTTGGAATGTATTCTCCGTGGATAACAGGGAGCTGCTGTATTTATTCCAGAATACCAGGGAGGCAAGGGAAGCAGAGTAGAGAAAGAGAGATACAGTGCAGATTCATGGGAGAAGTAGAGAGGAGAATGGGGACGTAGGGCTACGCCCCAGCTATCAGCATTTCAGTTCCAGCCTCTAGATCTTTGACAGAACAAGAAGACCCAACTCCCTGGTGCTGAGACCTCTTCCTCTCTGATGACAAATAAACTCCTTCTTTTGATAGTTAGCTCCAGAGGATTTTTCTTTCTTGTAAGCAACAAATGCATCCCAACTAGTACATATTTTACAAACCGTATGACTACCGCTGGTATGAAATGTTAATCCTATGTTAGGATACTGGAGAGAAATAAGGAAAATTGACACTTGAGATAATAATAGAATAAGATTTATACCTGCTTATTTTTGAAAATCCTAGGACAATTATCACTCTTCTATCTAACTATGTCTTTTTATTGGCATGCTCTATTACACTTGCTAACTGACAAGCTTCTCAAGTACAAAATCCATGTTCAAGCTGTTTTTACGTGACACATATACCTATTAGGATTGCATTGTGTGGATAAATATAAGCACTTTAATACATATATAAAACGAACAAATATTTCTCTAATAATGTATTGATTTCATGAAGTTGAATTGTTTTTAGTGATGCAGGGGGGAAAAAGACAGCCTGTAAATAAGCAGAAATGCTTTCCTTTGTGGATTTGTGTGAATATCTAATTTAATTAATTTATCACTGCACTTCATTCTAACGGATCAATATATTTATATTGTATTTTCCAGAAAATATCCTGACTCACAATGTATATTTAGAAAATACAAAGTTGTTATTTAATATTTATGGATCATTTCAAAATCCTACATACTGCAAATAAAAATATACTTATTCATCAAGACTGGCTCATAATTGCAAGATGATTAATAATAAATAGTTTCATGGGAAAATGTGTTTCAACCATTGCTTTGTAGCATAGTTTTCCTAGCTTGGACTATTCCGGCTGTTAATGTCTCTCATAAAGGTATTTGGCATGGTCTTTGCCTCTAAGTGAGACATGGAAAAAAAAATGGTTTATTCGTCCCTGGTGTTCAAAGCAGTTTTTTTTTTTTTTTTTTTAAATGGGGGTTGCAAAAATTTCCCAGAGCTGAAATGTTATATGAGAAATAAGACAAATGTAGTTGTGATGTGAGATGCCCTGGACAGGAATTAAGATCAAAGTCACCTCCAAAGATGTAAGATTCAGGCTATGTGAAGAGCTGACTAAGGATTTCTTGAGATTCTACATTATTTTTATCCATATAATGATCTTGGCACAGCCATAAATCTATCATTACTATCCCTTGACCTGTACTAAAAATGAAATATTGCTTCTTAGGATATAAAATGTCAATGTCACATTTGAATGTCTAAATGAAGCAGAAAAGGAGTCATACGGCCCAGCTTTTACAAAAATTGAAATTCTAGGATGAAGTTTTTAGTGTTTTTCTTTCTTTCCTCTTCTTCTTCTTCTTTTTTTTTTTTTTTTTTAATTTTGTCTTGTTTCTTGTAAGTTGTTTGCGTGTACATGGAACCCTGTGATGGACTGTACCAATAAGTCATATGCAGAGATATTGTACTAGATGGATAAAAAGAGTGCTGATAAACTGACTCTACGTATCCTAAACAAATGATAGAATTTATATGATCCTTGACATTGACAGTCTCAAGTATATTAAAATATCCGATGTTGAATTTATAATTCTTGGATCATAAATTTCTGTATCTATTCAAATAAAACTCATATCACTGCTACACTAGGTTATCTTCCAGCTAATAGGTTTCTTCATGGAAGTTTCATAGTCAGTTACTATTTTTTAAAAAGCTATTATGTGGTCATGACATTTTTTTCATAGCAGGGCTTCTATACAGAGAAGGTTGAAAGTAAACTATGTTAAAATGCTTTGTGTTTTAAAAATGCCTTTGCCTTTAGGGAGTGTCACCTGGGTGGGTCAGTTGGTTAAGTGACCTCTCAATTTCAGCTCAGGTCATGCATGATCTCAGGGTCTTGAGATCAAGCCCCACAAAGGGCTGTGTGCTCAGTACAGAGTCTGTCGAGGATTGTTTCTTTCCTTCCTCTGCCCCTCTTTCCACTTACTCTCACTGTGTCTCTTACAGAAAATCTCTAAATAAAGAAATAAACGCCTTTAAAAAATGCCTTCAAGAGAAATAACCATCAGAATTTGATAGCTTTATATGTAAATACATTTACGGTACAGTATTAATTTATTAAAGTAATGCATACGTATTCGTATTAGGCATTATAGTAAATATTTTTATTTCAATAAATTCAACTGAACATTTTAATTTTGGATGTGCAAAATGAAGTCTGTTTCCTATTAGCAAGTCACTGATTTTTGTTTTTGTTGTGTGTGTATATATGTGTATGTGTGTATTCAGCCTTTCCCTAAGTCTTTCTAAAAGACTATTATTTTAGTAATAAGAAAAGTAATACCACATAATGAGCAACACACACACACACAAATGCATTATCAATTTTTATAGTGATGTAAATGAGTATAACAAGATATACCTGGCAACCAAGAGTGCTATCATTCCATTGATGGTTGCACATTTTTTGTCCAATGTTGACACTCACCTGAACTACACATGAGTGGAGTTCAAAAGTTCCCTTCCGGGGATGGCCCGGTGCCTCAGTGGTTGAGGGTCAGCCTTAGGCTCAGGGTGTGATCCTGGGGTCTGGGGATTGAGTCTCACATCAGGCTCTCTATGGGGAGCTTGCTTCTCCCTCTACCTATGTCTCTGCCTCTCTTTGTCTCTCAGGAATAAATAAATAAATCTTTAGAAAAAAAAAAAAGTTCCCTTCTGTCCTTCCTCTTCCTCACACAACCCAGTTAGCCCAACAGCACTGGGTAGTTCATGCTAATCTAGAGTCCTTCTAGTAAGAAGTAAGGTATTCATCTTTGGAGTAATTGAGTAATACAAATTAGAATAGAAAAACAATTACCTTGAATACAATTTACTAGAAAATATTTTATTTTATATATTTAAAGATTTGTTTATTTATTTTAGAGAGAGAGCGTGACCGCACATCAGTGGGGAGGGGCAGAGGGATAGGGAGAGAATCTCAAGCAGATTCCCCACTGAGCACAGGGCCTGATGTGGGGCTTGATCCCACAACCCAGAGATCATGAGCTCAGCAGAAATCAAGAGTCAGAGGCTTAGCTTAAACCACTGGGCCACCCAGGTGCCCCAATAGGAAAATATTTTAAGTTATACAAAACCACTTTTCATTTTCTACTATCAGCATGAGAAACGTAATTCTTTTCATCTCGTAATTGAAATTGAATTTCTTTGAAATCGAAAGCATAACAGTCTTCCTAGAAAGTGCATTATGTTTAGTGACACATGCAAAACCGTGAGGGAGGGCCTTCACCTGGTGTTTTCACAAGCCCTACAGGGTATTGGGATTCACAATGAAGGGAGGAAATCCCGTCTTTAGGATACTATCTTGGGTTAGGTTGTCCACAAAGAAGCTGCATTAGTATGAATGATAGACCATTAGGATCATTATCAGCTCAGGGCTTGTAAGAAGTGCCAGTTCTCAGGTCTCCCTTCCAGACCTACTGAATCTGGGACCAGCAACCCATGACCCCGGAACCTGTGTTTAACAGTCTCACCAGGTGACTCTTGTTCTCTGAAATCAGATCCTGGATCAAGGTCCAAGTGCAAGAGATTTTTAAAGGAAGTTCCATCAGGAGAAATGAATAGAGTGTGTTAAACAGAATCAAGAAGAGAAAGACAGAGGCAAGGGCCCAATTTCATGTGAGGTCTCAGCCTTAGCCTGGCCCTGGACTGGACTTGAGTAGGAATTACAGTTTATGGGTAACTCTTCTAGATTTTCTTAGAAGGTATTGATGTAGGAACAAGTTAGGGGCAGACTGGGCAAGATAGGGAAGGATAAGGGAAAGGCCCTGGGGTCAGGCTCCTACCCATCCCAAGAAAACAGAGGTAAGACAGTAAAAACAATCAATCAATCAATCAATAAATAAATAAACCTGGCTCCCTAGTTTCAAAATGTTAGGGAGTGTCCCCCTTGTAATGGTGACTAAGTAATCACAGAAATCCCAGATGTAGAGAAATGTTATAGAGGAGATATTAACCTGAGAGAAGGGAGCCCCTTGTTTGGGCTCATGAGATTTACAAAAAGCCATCCCCTTTGTTATTATGAGGGTTCCAAGTCCACCATGTTTGTTCTAAATATCCACCCTGATAGTGACAGGAAATGGACCAAGGTCCCCGGCCAGTTTCCTATAAAAGACAGACCCTACACGCCCCCAGTGGCAACGCTGTGGGGAGTGGGGACCCCTCTCACTCCTGAGAGCTTTCTCTGCATCTCTGCTTAATAAACATCTATAGCTTTGCTCACTCTCCGTTGTCCACGAGATTCATTCTTCGACCCCGGGAGACAAGAACCCAGCTCTCCCGTATCAGTTGACCCTTCCCTTCTGCTCGGGCACCCTCTCTGCTCTTTGAATCTTGGTGAGGCAGCTCCAGTGGCCCATGAGCAGCCCTCTGAAGAAGGATGCAGCATGAAGCTGTTGGAAGTCAAGCATCCAGAACTGGAGGTATGAGTGTGCAGACAGCTGAAAGCAGTCCAAGGGGACTGGGGTGGAAGAAAAAAATGTGCTTGGCTTAGAAATATAGAGTTTTGTTTTTGCTTTCATTTTTTTGGTTTTTGCTTTAAAAAAAAAATAGAGGGCTTTGATTCAAATCCTCAGCGTGCCTTATTGCTTGCTTTTTAATACTGAGTAAATCATGCAGATATCTCAACCTAAGGCCCCGTGTTACAACTTACTGTAAAGTTGGAGTACAAATTTTACAGGAATTTTAGAAACTTAAGTAAGATAATGCATAGCCAAGGATGAAGCAGATAGACTCATGCTGTGTAGGTACGGATGAAACAGTGGGACTGAAACAGTTAAAATAATTTTGTTTCTTTTGGAGGGTCTCTAAGTTATTTGCATCTATTAACTTATATAATTTAAGAGCAGCCCTGTGAAGTAGGCTGGAAATATTTGTCAAACATCAGAAAGCCCAGTTCAGTACATGTTTAATTGAAAACAATCCCTAATGAGCCATGATGTGAACCTCCATATATTTATTTATATCAATTCTATATTTAAATTATTCTTCTATGGTCAATTAGTAATCTTTCAAATGTAATGGAAATGTAGTCATGAGAGATATAAATATATGTTCTACTAGGAATTTGCATTTTTGGGGAAACCACTATGAGTAACAGCTCAACATCACAGAACTGCCTGTTCTTGCTCTTCATAGAATATTTTTTTGTTTTATCTACATGAGAGGATATTGTGAGATGTGTTTCATGAAAATAAATGTACTTTAGTTTCATCAAAGATAATTCTACTCCTTTGAGTATGCAAGAAAAATTACATGTCTTGAAGTTACTATTATGAAGTTATGATTCTATAGCTTTTATAGAAATATTAGATGTAGGATTTTTTTTTCTTATTCATAGATTATAAAATACAGTGTGTTCTTAAATTTGCTGAAAGTCATAGCATTTTACGATACATAAAATAATATGTCAGTTTTGAAGTCGTTTGATGGCTTTATATACATTACTTTATGACAGAAACCAGTAAAAACAAAGCAAAAGAAAAGAAAAATCCCAATGGAAAAATCTGCCACAATCTTGCTCTCATAATCTGCAAAATGGCAATCTCACGTAGTCTACGTAATCGAAATTAATGTCTGACTTACTCAATATCTAACAGCCACAAAAATAATAACCTGTAAGCCACGCGATACTGATAATAAAAGTCATTTTATATCAAATAGCAATCACATGAGTTTTAATATAATAACAAATTGAAGGAAGTAAGAATTGTTTTTATCATTTATTTAGTCTAAAATTCCATATACATTGAATCAGTTCTAAGTGTAATTGGCCAATAACACCGCATAACTAGATTTTAGAAATAATAGCCAACAGTGGTTTTTAAATCAAACATTCACATATGTATATGGGCATCTGTGGTGCCATTACCCATTTTGTGCTCCTAAGGACCCATTACAAACACCAGTTTAGGATTTGTGTACACATTTATGTGGGTACTTTTGAAAATTGGCTTCCCTTGATACTCTAATAAGCAGCATAACTCAGAGCAATACCTTGAAGAGTGGGGATGAAGTGGTGTGTGCTGACTCTACCCCATACAGTATTTAGTAATTTTTTTTTTTTTGAATCTCCATCCATAAAGTCAGCCTGCCCAAGGCAAATGACTAGGACCTAAAACTATCCTTTCAGGAGCAAAGAGCTAAGGACACATAAGTGATTTTTTTTTTCTTTCTTTAGTACACACGTATATTCTGTTATTCGTCAGCATTAAGGCTGATCTATTTTAAGTTTGAGTCTTCAAAGTTAGGGCAAGAGATTTTATACCACAGGAGTCTAGTACCGGATTAATGGCTAATGTGAGGCCTTATTTTCTTCTTGGACATCTTTTTTTCCATATAAATTGTATTTTCACGTACAGTATTAATTTTGTCGATTTTATAAAGAATTAATGTGTTATTTCAATTTAACCATTCTCAGGATTTAAAAAAGCCTTATACATCAACTTCTTCTTTACCTAATCCTGTACCTGCTAAGTGAAATAATACCGGAGGATTTTTCTTGGGGTGCATGAACTACTATTTAAGAGAATCGTTTCTTTAAAGCAAACCTGTCTTTCCTTAAGAGACTCCCTATTCTTCACCACCACATTTTATCAAAATCCACCTTTAATTTGAGCTATATTGCAAGTGGAATATGCTAGCTTACTTCTTTTTTTTTTTAAGATTTTAATTATCTGACAAAGAGAGAGACAGAGAGAGCACAAGAAGGGGGAGCGGCTGGCAGAGGGAGAGGGAGAAGCAGACTCCTCGCTGAGCAGGGGGCCCAATGTGGGGCTGGATCCAGGACCCTGGGATCGTGACCTGAGCCAAAGGGAGACCCTTACCTGGCTGAGCCACCAAAGTGCCCCATATGCTGGCTTATGTCTTACTTCATTTGTTACTTTGACATCTTTGTCATGCCACAAAACTCTTCATTAGAGTTGAAAAGTCACTTTCTCTCACTCACTTCGGATATAATGATCACCTTAAAGATAAATAGATATGGTTATTGACCTAATTAATTTGAATATGAAAGTCATGATAGACACATGTGGTTTCAATTTACTCAACCATGGTGAGGACTGTTCATCTTGTCATCATCTTTTCCCGGGTATGGAGGAGAGCTATGGCTGGGTTGGCACTCTGCGGCTTGCTCAGGCTAATGGAATATGATCAGAATTGATGTATACTGGGGCACCTGGGGGCTCAGCAGTTGAGCATCTCCCTTCAGCTCAGGGCGTGATCCTGGGGTCCTGGGATTGAGTCCCCCATCAGGCTCCCTGCAGGGAGTCTGCTTCTCCTTCTGCCTGTGCCTCTGCCTCTCTCTCTGTGTATCTCTCAAGAATAAATAAATAAAAAATCTTAGTATACATCAATTCTTCTTTTTTAAGATTTTTTATGGAAAACAGTATACATCATTCTTTTCGTTGCTGTTGTTTTCCATTCTAGATTCTCCCATAAGACCCAGGGCTCACTCTTTCTTTAAAAATGATCACTGAATGCAGGATCCCATGGAAGACTTTGAGTAGGCCCTTTGGGGCAGAAGAGTCACAACTGGAAAAGTCTCTGCTTTTTTCGTTGCCATGTAGATGGCTACTCATGATACCAATCAGACTATGATAAGAGCAAGAACTAAACCTTGGTTTCTTTAGCTGCTAAATTTGGCGATTTTTTTGCCAAAAAATCGGAGGTGGGGGGGGTGCTTGCTTTTGCTTTTAGCACTGGAGCAGAATCTATCCTATCCTCATTAGTAGAGATATATGTGGTAAGTTCTATATTAAAAAGTTTCCTTTGTTTTCCCTCTTTACTATTTTTTTTCTTTATTTCAAGGATCTTTGGATTTTAAAACAGGATTTTAATGTCACCCATCTGTCCCTTTCATCTTTATTCATATTTTATTCTCATCTCCAAATAATCAACCATTTTATTTTATTTTAAATATTTTATTTATTTATTTATTTGAGAGGGAGCACATGTGCCAGCGTGACCAGAGGGAGGAGCAGAGAGGAAAGAGAGGGAGGGGAAAGAATCTTGAGCAGACTCTGCACTGAGCGTGGAGCCTGACACGGCGCTCAATCTCAGGACCCTGAGATCATGATCTAAACCAAAACCAAGAGTCTGACACCTAACCCACTGAGCCACCTGAGTGCCCCGATAATCAACCATTTTAATTATTATCTTAAAAAAAATACCTTGTAATGAAGAAATCACACATCTTGATTGCTGTAACTGTAAGAAAATGACTAATTTTGCCTGAATACTGCTAAAAGTTGATATCTTTAAAATCGAACTTCCCAAATACTGACATTCTCCATTTACCTAAATCACCACCAATATAAATGGCACAGCTATCTGAGAAGTAGCTTTTGCTGAAAGTCTAGCGCCATTTGCCTTCCTCTATCATACATCAGTCTTACAAAATTTCTCTCAAGTTTTCAAATCTTTCACCTCTCCTGTATCTGTCGCAATCACTAGAGTATATTGCCCCTCACCTGGGCTACCACAATAAGCTCTGTGATATTCTTGTCCTGAAGTGATTTCCTGTCCTCTTTCCCTGCGAATATGTACAAATAGTTGGATGATCCTCATGCGAAAAGTAAGTTGTTTACTTTCAGTAAGAAGCTCAACAAATTCTTCCACATTTTTCTTCAAAGTACCTTCTAGCTTCTACCCTCTGCACCCATAATTCATGTGCTCAAAAAGGAAAATGAGAAGGAAGGAAGGAAGGAAGGCTACATCAACACCATGTCCTCTCTCCACCTCTAAACTCTGCAATTGCCCTCGTCTTACCCTTTACCTTCTCTTAAACCTAAAGCAGCTTCCCTCCTCTCACAAGGAGGTAACCCTGGCTCTGTGCCCTGGAGTATTGCATCAACTCTTATCCTTTAAAGAAACGTAGTTCCTTACATAATCCTTTTAGTTTTCCTAAGTCTTGAGCTATCCCCTGCAGCATACAAATACACTCAAACCCTTATCCACCGGGCTTTTCATCCCTCTCTCATTTCTCAACAAAGCATCTTAGAAAATATTGTCTACATGCTCTGTCTATAACCCCTCAACCCCATTCACTACCCACCCTTCCAATTTGGTCTCCATGGATACATTCAAACAAAAATTAGTTTTGGGTATTTCCCTTCCTTAATATTTGTCACTCTCTCATTAGCATGTGACACTGTCAATGGCTTTCTCCTTCTTGAAATAATCTCCTTTTCATCACTAGAACTCAACATGCTTCACTTGTCTGTTGTGCCTTATGGGCGATTTCCTTTTCCAAGGCCTTAACCACCATCTGAGTGATAATGCCATGCCCAATCACCAGGCAAAATCCTTCTTCAAGCTCCAGACTTAAGGACTTCACTGATAGTTCATAGAACTGATCGTTGATGAAGCCTGTTCACTGCCTAGAGACCTGCACAAACACATCTGTAATGAAACCGTGTTAGGTTTATTAACTTGCTGAAGCAAGGAAAGACATACACCATGGAACACCAGGAGGCCTCCCAAAAAGGGGGAGGTAGGGAAGACTACTCCAAAGAAACAGGATTATTAGAGTCTGTCATGGGCTTGTGCAAGTAGAGAATGGCCAGATTTTGTGAACTGTAGTTGCCGGAACAGTCAGCAATTTTATCTTTGGAGGCCAAGAAATTCTCCTCTTTTTTTTTTTTTTTTTTTTTTAATTTATTTATTTATTTATTTATTTATTTTTGAAATTCTCCTCTTTAATTTGTATGTCTCGGGTCTTACCTTGGAAAGGACGGGTCTAAACAAACAGATGGACAGACAGACAAAACAGGAAAAAGTCTTAAATGTGTTTGAACTTAGTTTGTGATGTACATCATGGCCTGCCTGGAGGAAAGTCTCTATCTTATGAGTCAGGAAACATTTCTGTCTGAACTGTGTTCCCGCTCGCCAAGTCACAACCCACTTGTCCGTGGGTCCAATATTCAGTTCATTACTTTAACTCTCCATGTGGTTATCATGAAGATTTTCCACATTTAAATACTTTTCAAAGCAAAAAAAAACAAAAACCATAATATCCTTTTCTACGGATTTGATTCATAAAGGGTACTCCTATCCACTGAATGGTTAGAAGCATAACATTTTCCTAGTAGTTGATTCTTTATTTTCTTCTTTCTAATGGGCATTTTATCAATACATCTTTCATGCCTAATTCCAAAATAGATCTCAAATTTTTCACCTTTCAAAGTGCCACTGACTCTATCCTATTCCAAGCCTCGATTGCTCAACTCCATGTACACCAGAGGCTTATGAATTAGAAAATCCAACCGGTCACTTTTATGCTTTTGTAGCCAGTGCTTTCATCTAATTAAACTAAAACCAACAGCTCTTTAAGTAGACCAAGGGCAGGCTCTGGTTCCCTGGAGCTCGCCTATCTGTGCAAGCTCCCTTCCCGCACTCTCCTTATTTACTTCTATGCTTTAGCCCTAGGGCCCCTCTTTCGATTCCTAGGAAATGCCAAACTCTTTTTTTTTTTTTTTTTGGAAATGCCAAACTCTTAAATAATGACTGCATTTTTCTGTCTTTCCCTGGCTTGATCTGCTCTGGAAACCCTCCTTGTACCACTGCATAAGCTCTTTAATGGCTGCTTTCTTTGCCTTTTTAGATTCCCATTTAAAGGTAATTTTCTCAGAAAACTCTTGCAGGAAGAACCTTTCTCATTAGATAAGCTCTACTGGTTAATCTTGAACATGAATTCAAATAGCAATTACCTACTTGTTTACTTGTAGTTTTGTGTTAAGGGTACAGAGAAGGTCATCATCTTCTCTAAATCCTAACATTATAGGGAAGCAAGGATCATTTTTTTTTTTTTTTTTTTACTAAGTGCGTAAACACAGTACTTACAATAGTATTTATCACAAAGTAGTTTTCAGTAAATGTTAGTTGTATATATACACACACATATATAACAGTTATTATTACATGTAAAAATACAACAAATTAATAATACTAGTTCATGAAGTTATTAAACAATGTAATTAGAATCCTACTTTAAGTCTCTGAGTCCATGACTAATCATATTTCTATTTTAACACATGGACTCTTCAAATCACTGATTTTCCAAATGACCATAATTAATATATTCTACTCATATGGCAGTTTCCATCTTAGGTTTGCTTAAAAGGAGATATTTCTTTAAAAATGTAATAGTATGTTCAGTCTTTTCACCTTGGTTTCTCCAGTTCTTTTATTTGCAAATACTCCACAAGTAATTTACTTTAGTCAAATATGAAGAGGTGACTTTGAGATTCCCCTGATTTTAGGGAATTCTAGAAACTACTGTGATTTCTTGCAGAATATTTTTATTTTGATACAGTAATTTCTCCTATTTTTAAACTTCTCTGCTCTAGAAAATGTTAAAATATGTTATATGTATGTTAAAGGTATTATAAAATATTTTATGCATAAAATACATAATAAATATTAAAATCAACTAAATGCCACCAAATCTAAAAAAAATAAAATACTACACTACAGTTCGGACCCAGTCTGTGGCATGCTATGTTTATATCCCTTACACTTGCCACTCTCAAGAAAGAATCTTAATTTATTGTTCATTTTTAAAAAATTACTATAAGTCTTTATACCTCTCCCAATACACAAATTCCTGTCAATTTAATCTTTTACCAGTTGGAAATGAGAAAAAGTTATAATTGTAAACATATCAGATTTCTCTTGATTTCCTTTTATTCTTCCTTACACATTGGCCCATTATTTTGTGAGCTCATCTAGTGAGTCAGTAACAACCAATGGCTAGCAAGGCACACCAGCAATTTTAATTATCTAGCGTTTTCTAGAGTCAGGATACTGAGGTACGTCACAGGCCTACCATCCTGTGGTAGGCACTTTTTTGTCAGATGCGTCATTGCTCTACATTGTAAGTAACCACCTTTTCAACTTCCATAGCCTATCACTGGAACTAATATCACATATTTCTGTTTGCTGTAGCAAATCCACATGATTACCTATCTCTTTCACTTGAGGGAAAGCAAACAAGCCCCTGAGGGTAATAAACATTTATTTCCTTTGATGAGGCTAGATGAAGTTGGGTGCAACAAGGAAAATCCACAAATATGATCAATATCCTTGAAAATAAAATTTGCCTCAAAATATATTTTGTCTGTGATTCGTATCTAAGATAAATTTATTTTGATTCACATTATACGTTAATTTTGTTCTTTATGGATATATTTTCTTTTAATAGGTACTGTTGGCAGTCTCTTCATGTTAATCTACAAGCTAACTTATCTGTTTTAGTTGTATCTTTTTTAATTTTGATTTGCAGTAAGACTATTTTTATATAAAGACGTAAAATTTGTCACTTTTAAGAGTCTTCTGGTCTTTATTAAAATTATTGTTTCTTGTTCCTATTTTTATGATCTTTTACTTTTGGGGGGCACTTGGGTGGCTCAGTCAGCTAACCATCTGCCTTTGGCTCAGGTCATGATCGTTGGTTCCTGGGGTCAAGCTCCATGGTGGGCTCCTTGCTCAACTCGCCCCTCTCTCCACCCCCTGGGGCTCATGCACACACTCTCTTTCTCTCTCTCAAATAAATAAAACCTTAAAAAAATTTTACTTTTTTAAATATGCATGTTACCATTTATTTTATTTTATTTTCTATAATTTCACTATCTGGAACCTGAGGACCTCGTTGCATCGGTGGTATTTCTGTTGGCTCCCCTCCTTTTGTTTTGAAATTTTCCATTGTGATCTCATGTTCAATTGAGTTCAGTTAATGGAACCTGTAAGCTGGACTTTACTCCTCAGAGAGAATTGCATTTTTTAATGACAAGTACTAAGTTTGATACATCCTCTGGACTATGTTCTGTTAACGATGTTTTCCTGAATCTGAGGCTAATAGTTCATAAAAATTCAAAAATTAGCTATGTTAGAGAGTATTTTTGTGATTAAAATTCTCAGGGTGCCTTTTTGTCAGACCAGAACTTGTTTCTTTGCTATCATCCTGGTTTTTGCACCTAATTCTTAATAGGATTGAACTTTTGGCTCTGTGGCTGCTGTTAGTGGAGTTTTTCTTTCCAAATACTAACATTGTTATAGTTCATGTCTTCTTTCATTCCCTTGGGATAAACTTTAAAAATGTTATTCTCTAGTCTACTGAAATTAGTGAATTCCTTTAGGAGCTGGAACTTTTATTTCAGCTTGCAAGTCTAGTTTATTCCTCCTCTTTGCTTTTTGAATCTTGGTTGTTGCTCTTTTTTTAATGTAAGAAAATAATTAATTTTTTTGTACTTACAGTGATTTTCTGTTTAATTTTGTAGTGAGAAGTTTTTGCTTTTTAGCATGCAGGATTTCCAGAAACAGAATTTTTGCTATTCATTTCCTAACATAAGAGATTGAAATAATTGTAAGATATCACAGTCAAAAGGTCCTCAAAATTAATTGGAATAAATTTTCTTTTAGTGCCAGACTTTGTCCTATAATGCAGCTGCCAAGTAATTATCTGTCATTTGCTTAAAAACCATGAGAGACCTCCTATTCCATGGTAGAGTATAAATGTTTCATTTTTTCCTCTATTAAGGCTTAATTTTTATCCCATTAAGTTATAACATTGAGCATCTTATTGCTTTTTTTGTTCTTTGTAAAAATGAAATTCCTTCAAATTTGAAGTCAACTTTCATGTCCACTCACTATCCTATCATTTGCAAAAACAAAATAAAACAAAACAATCAAAATCATATAAACATAAGTCCCCAGTGTATTGTGTACTTAAGAAAAAGGATCAACACTACTCGAATTTGTGATGTACGGTTTGGACCTGATCACCAAATCTTCCTGGGGACCGGGAATGTTGTAAAACTGTTGACTCAAAAAATACCACAAAAAGCAAAAATTCACATTCTAGAATCCCATTTGAAACATTTTAAAAAGCACTTTAAAATAGACCTTGTAAAACATAGTCTCTAAAGGAAAACTCAAAAATAACATATGAGTCTTGTATATTTTGCTAAGGTAAGCAAACCACAGCCCAGATGAAATGGCGAGATAGAGGAACTCCTTGAAAATGGACCATCCCCAGGGAAAAGTCCTGCAGAGAGAAATGGAGAACTGTCAGTAGGAGAGGCAAGAAGGATTCTAACTGACATTTCAGAGCACAGAAAATAGTGGATTTATAGAATAACCTTAAGAAAGCCATAGAAATGCAAAATAATATACACTCGTTTCTCTGGAGAGGTGCTCTCCGTAAGAGAAGGCTATGGCATTTAAGCTGTATGTGCAAGTTATACACCTTCAGGAATTCATAAAGCAAAATTAATCCTAATATAAAATAGGGCAAAGATGAATAGATAACAAGGAATATATTTTAACAGGTAGGGAGTCTTGTAATTTTTGTTACTTTTTTTGAAAAAATAATACTCAGATGTAACCTTGCCCATGGATATTTATAGAGTGTCTATTGGCTCTCATTCGAGGTCTTGCTCTTCGCTACCCTGGATTCAGTTCACTTCAGTAAATTTCACAGGTGGTTCACACAGTATTTTAAAAGATCTATCAGGACGTAAGTTTGAATTTTTCAGATGTCTTATCAAATGCTGAGTATAGTATGATAAATTTACAATGCTTTTGTTTTTCATTTTCTAGGGGTACTAAATAAGTATTGGTATACAAAAATATTATATGGAACACATTTCTTTGTTTTAAGGTTTTATTTATTTATTCATAAGAGACCAAGAGAGAGGCAGAGACACAGGCAAAGGGAAAAGTAAGCTCCCTGTGGGGAGCCTGAGGTGGGACTTGATCCTAGGACCCCGGGGTCATGACTTGAACCCAAGGCAGAGGCTCAACCACTGAGCCTCCCAGGTGTCCCTATGGAACGCATTTCTTAAGTACTGTGTACATACTTAAGATTCCTCTGCTCCCCCCACTCTCACCCCCTGTAAGGAACATACAACATCTGGTAGAAAGCAAAGTATTTTAAACTATGTTGTGAGAAAATAAAATCATGTATACAATTTAATGGATTGATATGAGCTCTATTCCCGGGGCATTTTCTTATTTTTGAATTCAGCTTGTAATAAAAGAATATATGTTCCTTGAAATTACTTTTTCTTTAATGACATCCACAATATCTGAAGTGATCCTCCAGTCCTTTCTGGTTTAAATAGCTGTAAAGAATATTACATTAAAAAAATCAGACAAATTCATCATGTATCAAAATTATGGGTTACTAGGGAATTTCTTAGTGAACTATTCATATGGATAATGAAAGGCGACTCCATTACTGTTGCAGCTTCTGTGTCTTAGTCTTACATCTCTTTACTTGAATTCTCTATTTTTTCCTTCTAGACTATATCATATGGGTTTAGCTGTCATTAAATGAGCACTTGTGACTGAATGTATTCTCATTACTTTGATTTAGCTCTTAAAATAAATGAATTAACAGGTTTTTCTGATGGTCTATGTTCATATACTGGCCAGTTCTTATCAAGTAAGACCTTAGTGTTAGAAATTCCACTTAGTTTGGGAAATTTTTCATGTTTTATTTTCCTCTTGGAGATTCATAATGCATTTTATTATATCAAAACAGTGAGAACCTGTGTCCTAAAGATGTATATTTTAAAAACTTATTTAATTCAGCATTTCTGAATTTATTTGCATTGGTAAACATACTGCTTAATCCTCTAAAGTTTTCTAAACACAACTTGGGAAATGTTGCTACATTGCAACAACAAAACTATATAATTTTAAGAAAGTGCTCATTAAATTAATACATATATAAACTTGTAGATATTTTAGTGAATGTGTTATGCATTAATGCATATATTCAATAATACATTAAGACATGTGCATTTTTAATATATAATCTCATGAAAACAGTTATAATTGATATGATAGGAGACACAAAAATAAAACCAATATAAAATCTACCCTTTCATTAATTTAAAAAAAATTATATGTCATAAGTGCAGATCTATATCTTATCAAGACATTTTGGGCCTCTCTCCTCATGAAGCTTATAATATCTATGGCAAGTTAGTAAATAAATAACTATAGCATAAAACACCATAAATATACTTGACTCCTGAACTTAATTTGTTCTGTGGGTTCAGAAATTACATTTTTTAAAGATTTTATTTATCTATTTATGAGAAACACAGAGAGAGAGAGGCAGAGACACAGGCAGAGGGAGACCATGCTCCATGCAGGGAGCCCGATGTGGGACTCGATCCCAGCGCTCCAGGATCACACTCTGAGCCAAAAGGCAGATGCTCAACTGCTGAACCACCCACATGCCCCAGAAATTACATTTTAATATAAAGAAACACCATATTGGAGACCAAAATAAAGCTTGGAACTAAGTAGTATATTAGCTATATAGGGAAAAAACACATGTGAAGAGCCGACTATGGAAAAGAGAGGAACTGGAAGAAAACTATATGGACAAAAGCATAGTTTGGTTCATGATAAAGCTGGAGAGGTGATAGCAATGAGAATATTCAGGATACCCATGGTCAAATTGAGAATTTCTGAACTTAAGAGAAACTGGGAAAATAATCACAATGTTTTCAGTTAAGGATCTACATTTTCTAATTTAAAGCATTTTCTTTATTAATTAAAAAATAAATTTGAAGAAGGCAAAATGAATATGGGGAATCTGATGAAGTCTGTTCTGTAATTGACTGGACTAGAGAGAATAATAAGGGGTTGGTTTCATGGAGTCAATGATTGGTCTCCAAACATTGATGAGATCTAAGTATCAAATATAGAGAGATGGATATTTAATATATTACTATACATTTATATATCAAGTATATCTTTATATATTCTTACTTGAATATATATAAATATATACATATATTTATAAATATTTTTCTCAGGAAGAGGTATATAAACATGATTTAATTTCCTGAATTGAGTAACTGGTTTATACAATATACTAAGAAAAGAAACACCAGACAATAATTAAGTTCGATGAATAATTTCAATATTTCATGTCAGTTTCTGGTTTTAATCTAGTTAGTAAGTGTCAAAGTCTTCCAGTTTCTCAAGCATACATGGTAACATGAAGAATCTTGAAATTGTCCTTGACCCATCTTTCTTCTTACGCCTACATCAGAACTAATACTTCAATCTGCAATACGCAATATTAGCATCCTAATACTTATCAGCACTTCCACTGCTAAAACCCTTTTCTGAGGCACTTCATTCCTTAAATTATTTCAATAGCACTCCGTCTGGCCTATTTTCTCTCCTGATCTCTTCAAACCTAAAGATCAACCAGAAATTTATCTTTGTTAAAATGTAAACAATTCTTGCCATACCTCTCCTCAACCCTGCTGAAAGCTTCTCAACTTACTCATATAGATCGGGTCGCACATGGGGCCTCCCTGCATGGAGCCTGCTTCTCCCTCTGCCTGTGTCTCTGCCTCTCTCTGTGTGTCTCTCATGAGTAAATAAATAAAATCTTTAAGAAAAAAAAAAAAAAAAAGAACCCAAACCACTTATAATGGATGTATAATGCCCTACTAGTCAGGTCCCCCATTACTCCTTTAACTTTACTATTTTATTTTCTTCTATATTCTTTGCTCATCCTTCATCTTCACCTTGCTAACACAGGCACATTGGCCTCCCTTGCAATTTCTCAAACAGACTGTCATATGTCTGCCTCAGGGTCTTTGCACTTTTATCTTTTGATTGGCCTGGCCTTCCCCCAAGGGGCCTCAACACTACTTGTTTTACTTGTAACACATTGGCCACTACATCTAAAATTTCAATTATCACCCAAATATTGTCACCCTTTCCTCAGCTAATATGATGTTATTAATAAAAAATAAACATATTAATGAGTTTTGGTCTGTTCCACTCTTCAAAATAATGCTTTAACTATATAAGACAGAATTTTGTTTAGTTATTTTTCTTTCTGTTTTGTTCATTACTTTTCCCCCTTTGTGTATAGTAATCATTCAATACACAGTTATTTAATGGATAGGTGGATGGATGGATGGATGACTATCCTGACATCGATCTGCAACAAGACATCAAAAAAATTGTGAAGTTTGCATACTGGAATGGAAGCTTGAAGCTTAGAAGACAGTCTTTGCTGGACATATATGTTTGGCTCTTCTAAGCATAGTAATGCAGGTTAGAAACGTGGTAGAAAATATGCATTTCTAGAAAGAGTGTTTAGAATTAGAAAGAGGAAAAGGGTATTTTTCTTTCTGTGTAACTTGTAACTTCTATGTATGTAGAAACAATGGTGTATAGGACAGGAAGCCAGGATTAAGGATATAAAAGGAAATTCAAGTTTGTATGATGTCACGGAAGCCAAGGAAAGAAAGTTAATACCAACCAATCAAGTAAACAAGTAAGAAAACCAAAGTGTCATCAGAGGTATAATGACTGGTAAATAAGGATTAAGAGATATTTACTGGATTTAATTGATAGAGGCCACCAGTGATTCGTGAAAACTAAATAAACAAAATGAAATAAAATAAAATAGAAACCATGGCATAGTAAGGAAGAAAGATGAAAAGGGAACATAAATGAGAAATAAATTAATACATGGATAGTGCAAATGCAGAGAAGTCAGGAGAATATTGATAATGAACAGCAGAGTTAAGGTGGTAATTGGATAAAAATGAAGCATAAGAGGAAAATATTTTTAAAAGCATTTTTATGATAGGTTAACTTGAGTTTGAGTATCAGTATAAATATAATTGATCCAACATGATTGATCCAATATAAATATAATTGATCCAGGAGAGAGAATATGAGAGAGAGATGTTGAGCAAACAGAAGAAAGGACAATTCTTGGGCAATGTTCCTGTAAGGAAGGATGTGATCAGATTTCAAAAGGAGACGTGCAGGAAAGGAAGAAAACAAGTGTGAATGTAGGCTTATTTATATAGATCTGGTGGTGGGAAGCTGTGGAGATTGCCATTTGAATGTATCTACTTAATTGAGAGAATTGGACAAGTTAGAGCATGGTAAAGTTCTAAGTAGAGTATCGCAGATTTCAAAATATTTTTGTACCTAATGGAGAAGAAGTAAGTTGTTTGGAGAAATAGAGTGAATCTGTGGAACAGAAATGGATGCCCAATCAAGATTATCCACCCTGAAAGATAATGATTTTAACTTGTTCCCTTGATTTTTTTTTTTTTTTTTTTTTTTTTTTGCTACTGCTCTTAGCAAGTTTGGTGTTGTAAGCATATGCCTCCATCGAATTGAAAGACAGACTGATATGCTATATTATTGTACCTGGATTATGTTTCTGGTTTACATATAAGTTGCTGATCAATGTTTTCCATGGAAAGAAAATAACATTATACATAGAAAACGTTGTGAAGTGAGTTATTCACGTAATTCTCCCAGAGTTTTGAATGTTGACTATTTCTATGTCCTGCGGGAACATGCATATTTATAGTAGGTAGATGTAAATTTAAAACCTGTAGATTTGAAGTTTACTTCACAGGCCAGTCTTCTTTAGTCTCGATGCAATAAAAAGGATCAGCCACCTCCAAACTGGCAAAAGTCTACCAGAGAAATGCCAGAAAACAATGAAAGAAAGAACTATAATTCAAATATTTCTGAGATGTTTAAGATTTATTTATAAGTGCATTTCTGCATTCACATCTACTATAGAGATAACACTGAAAGAGAGCTTCCTTTAATTTTTCATATATATCCAATAACTTTACATAATCTTATTTAAAATGTTTTGGTAAAAATGGATTTGGGGTCAAAGAATTCTCAGAATATTCTTAAGTATAAAACAATAAGCTCTAATAATCATGCAAAGTCAGTTCCTTACTAAAGCCAAAGGAGTGTTGTCAGATAAAATAGAGGATCCATATTTAAATTTGCATTACAGATAAGCAATGAATATATTTTTTTTATAAATATACCTCATAGAATATTTGGACCATACTTTTACTAAAAAAGGGATACATTATCTGAAGTCAAATTTAACTCAGTGTCCTGGGTTGTTATTTTGCTAAATTTGTGAATACTATACCAAAGAAATACTCACTATACTATAGATTATTTGTATTAGATTTCAGTGGATACACACACACACACACACACACACACACACACTGCAATTGTTCTTTTATGTGAATCATTAATTTGCTTACAATGGGTTCAATATAGCAAACACTGTCAATACCCCACCTATATATCTTTAACAAATCCCTCTGCATGACAAAAGCTTCTTACTTCAAACACCTCTTACTCTGACAGGGCTTTTGCATATGACCACGGTAACTCTCTTAGTTCAGTGTGAGTCAGAGGGGTGTGTGTGTGTGTGTGTGTGTGTGTGTGTGTGAAAGAGAGAGAGAGAGAGAGAGAGAAGGAGGGAGAGAGAGAAGGAGGGAGAGAGGGAGGAAAGGAGGAAATGTTAGTAATAGCCCTGGAGAGAGCTCTTAATGGCAGAAAGTTGGTAGACCAGTAACCCAACATCCTTTTTCCAGTTGTCCATAGTGGTCACTGCACAGCTACAATGTTTTCTTTCCCTTCTCTTATGGATCTCACTCTTTCTCTCTGAAATTTCAGGAATAAATAACCCAGTTCAAAGTTTTGCACTCAAATCTTCACTTCAGGATTTTTTCTGGGAACATCTAGACCAATTTTCCTTTTTAGAAACAAAACAAAACAAAACAAAACAAAACAACAGCTTTATTATGGTTAGTTTTATACTTTTCCACTGGGGTCCTGAGTCGCAGAGTTGGTTAAATGTCCTCCTTCAGCTAAGGTCATGATCCCAGGGTCCTGGGATTGAGTTCCAAGTCAGGCTTCCTGCTTGGCAGGGAGTCTGCTTCTCCCTCTGCCCCCTCCCCACCCCCTGTCCCCACTAATTCTTACTCTCTCTCTCTCTCTTTCTCAAATAAATAAATGAAATCTAACAAACAAACAGATACCCACAAACTTCTCCACTAAGCAATATTCCAGAATAATGGCTCCCATCATGTCTGAGGGTGAGGATCTGGGACCTGTTAAGGGTGAGAATTTATAACACCTGCTATGTGTTAGGTGTTAGGTGAGTTCCAGAAACCCATTGCATAAAACACACTCCTGCTTCCAACTAACTCTTGTGTAGTTAATCCAGAACCAGGATCTATAGCAACTGCTCTAAGACCTGTTGTCACTAGCATAGACGAGTCCCTATTTGGGATGCCTGGGATGCCTCAGTGGTTGAGTGTCTGCCGCCAGCTCAGAACCTGGTCCCAGAGTTCTGGGATCAAGTCCCACATCAGGCTCCTGGTGGAGCCTGCTTCTCCCTCTGCCTGTCTCTCTGCCTCTCTCTCTCTCTCTCTCTCACACACACACACACTCTGTCTCTCTCTTTCTGTGTCTCTCATGAATAAATTAAAAAAAATTCTTTAAAAAATAAATAAAAATAAATAAATTTCTCTTAATTAACTTGTGCAGAAAGCAACCTAATATAGTAGGAACACTGGTCTCCAGAATATGATGCTAGCTTTGACTCTAAAAAAACAGGTTTTTTTTTTTTTTAGTTTCTGTTAATTTGCTCTTCTGATTCTTTTCCTGACTAGGTAAATCCAAAGAAAATAGGATATGTTGTCACATGCCTCTTACATTTAATTCTAAGAAATGTTATGTGCTATCTTAGCTTGGAAATGATTTCAGAAAATCATTAAAACTTCAGTGCCAATTTCTTCCCCAGATGTGCATCATTTAAATTATCATTATCAAGGGAGCTCTATGTAATATGTTTGCTTATTAGAGAAGTATGTAAATCAGATTACAGGTAGAAGATTTTTAAATATTCTATAATTTATTACATAAATTATAATTTAATTACAAATAATTTAAATATGACAGAGTGTGGGTCTTTACAATGTTTCAAGACCAATAAAAGGAAACATATAAATTTGTTTATATTCATTGAAAATATTTGCTATCTTTCAAAGTTTTTAATAAAGTTAGGGATACTTATCTATCTAATGTTAAAATTAAAAAATAAATATTTGCAGAGTTTGGATAATTCATTTAAAAGTAGTTTTCTCCATGTTCTCAATAGGCTTCTGTAAGGATTTACACTTTTAGACAATATACTATCTTTTTACAAAAAGGAAAATTTGAGACCTAAGAAAGCATCAAACAAAATTGTTTAAAAAACATGACTATTAAAAAAAAAAAAAAATGACTATTAGTTACTCTGAGCTTATTTCTTTATTCCTCAACTGATTTTGTACATTGCTTTGAAGTGCCATTGATTTTATGCTAATTTTAATTATCATTATTCAACAGTGTGATTTTAAACTCCCATAATGAAAAAAAAAGAGAAGAAATTCATAAAGCACAAGCATAGCTTATGAGTCTCTCAGGATGGCTTTAATATTTTGCACAAATAAGTTAAGAAGAATAACTTCAGTTTTACCAAATTTTCTGTGACTTTATGACCTTAAGTACATCATGTAAAGCCAGAGTCTTTTGATTCAGACTTTCTTTTACCATCTGCCAATCATAATATCATGTCCCTTCAGCCAAATATTCAATATTTCATTTCTTGAGAATCATCAACTGTTCTATTACACAGATGGGAAAACCAAGGTCTAGGATGGCTGGGTTGCTTTCTCATTGTTATAAGGAATATCAATTTTCAGAATTAATGTAAGGACTGGAACTATGCATTCCATTTCTATTATTATCTTACTGCTGTCAGTGACATAGAAGAGGTTTAGGATTTTATAAGTTCCTTCAGAGATAAATTCTAAGTAAGTATTATTGTGAATTCATGTTTGAGCTTGGTAATTAAATTCATGGTGAACTTTAGGAATATATATATTATAGCATTATTGTCCAGGAAATTGTTTGAGAGAGCATAATGATCCCTTAGCCAAATTTCAGATAACTTGGATTCAGTTTTCACCTCCTTCCATATTAGTTAAATAAATTTTTTAATTTAATAATGTTCCAGCCATACCACAAAGTAACTATATATATCAAAACAAATCATATGCTTGGAAATTCACTGGATAATTTTGAATTCTTCATTTGTATTTTTAAACTAATTAAGCTCTTTAATTTTTTTTTTTTTGTTTGTTTGTTTGCAGTTCTTTTCAGCTTTTTACTTGCTTGGGCTAATTAAATGTTGAGAAGATAACAACTAGAGGCTCATTCTATTATTAGAGAAAGGATCAGTTTTCCTGTTAATACAAGAAAAGATCCTAGATCTCATTGCTACACACAACAACAGTAAAAATAATTGTTCATTTTTCATTATGTTGTATTGTGCATGTAAATTAGTTGGTTCATTGCCTATTACTTAAGAGATACATAGATATTATTGGTTGTTTTAATATTAGTCAAAGGAGGAAGAAAAGAAGAATAAACTGAAGAGTTTGATGGAACATCCATACAGTAGACCCTTCAACTCTGAATATAGAGTCTTAGTATGTTAACTTTTGGTTCCCAGCTATGTGCAAATAAAGAATATGCAATGGAGTTAAGGAGAGAGGAATAAGATTTTGGTTAAAGCACTCTTTCTGCAAATGTATGACAGTGCCAAAATGTGAAGTATTTTAAAGATTGCAATAAGGAGATTGGACATCACAACAAAATGAATTTAGGGGAGAGACACGGAGTAGATTCTTTGACATAATGGCACTTGATGAGTGCCTTAAATAAGGAAGTTTAAGAAGAGATGGAAAAGAAACAATGGATTCATCTAATGTATTCATGAATAAATGCATAATTTTAAAAATGAGTGGACAATGGTAAAAAAATAACAAAATCTCATTCTCTCTTCTACAGTATTATTAATTATTCGGGGAGTTGCAAATAGCACTGAAGAATTTTAAATAGTCGAGAAACCTGAAAATGTTACCTAACATAGGTTGATGGTTGAGAGAATATTGCAATGAATTTTAAGAGTATTTAAGCTTTTGCTCTCATGTTTGGCCAGTGATATTCTGATTTAACCCTGGAGTAAATCATACGCTCTCCTGTGGGCTTGAAAGAGTGGAAAAACATAATTTTGCTTGAGCGTTCCAAGAATAGTGGGGTTTTTTTGTTTGTTTGTTTGTTTTTAAGAATAGTGGTTTGCATTTGCTACTTTAGTCTGGTGAAGGGCTGGGAATACGGAGAGCTTGACTGCTAAATCACTTTAGTGACTCTTGCTTTCCAGCTGCCTAGGGAAAATATGACAGAGAGAATAGTATTCCAAGCTACTCCATCCACAGACGTTCTTGAATTAGTAGCAGGCTCTGTATGACATTAATCTATACTGACCTGGCAAAGAAGCAATACGGTATTAATTATATGTTATATAAGATACTATTATTATTATCATCATCATTATTATTAACCTTGTTCTTCGTCCACATCGAATCACATTCTTCGAATTAAGTAATTGTGTGCAAAATGCTTGCCCTTAAACAGATTAAACACAGCAATTTATAGCATGGTATCCGATTTTCTGGTCAACTGAAATCCAGTTTAACATGACATTTTAAGAAATCTCTTTTTTAAAAAAAATATTTAAATTAGTCCTCTGTGCGTATGCGTGTATTTCTACATTTACAACTAAAAGAATAGCTCATTCTCAATATTATATATTCCGTATGATTAGAACATGGTATTTTCCGAAGAGCTTGCTGATCTAGAAAACCGAGGAATTTTTTTCCTGTCACATAATAATCAGGGTTTTCTTTTTTAATGGACTGTCATTGGTTTGTGTGGCTTTTACTGATTTTTACTTGATCATTTTTTGGGGGTCATTAGTAGAAATGGAGACATAACAAGATAATTACATTAACAAAATGAATGTTATTTCATTCCTATCATTGGTATATACCATTTCTAAGCATGCTTGAAACTGTCTTTGTTTCAATTTACTGAAAGGATGTTTAGATGAACAACTAAGAGGAAATTCTTTGGCCTAAGACTTCAGTTGGAAACTGACCTTGTAGCTCATCATCCCAGGTTTGTAAAATGTGGAATGAGGGAGAAATCCTACTACAAACACATGAGGATTAAATGAGCTGATCTGCCCACAACATATGGAGGTGACACCTTACATGTAAAATGTCAAGAAACGAAAAATCATTATATAAGATGCCTGAATATTAACTGTTATGTGATTGAAAATACTGGGTGGCTTATTCCTAGGAGTCTTTCACATTAGATTTTATGCCAAGTGCAAAAGATGTTGAAGGATCAAAAGCCTGCATAAGATTTTTGGCCCTTAACCATTTCTCCCCTCTCTTGCAAAGCCCAGTTTGACCAACTAATGCTGAAACCACAGCCTCGGTCCAGCAGATCCTGTATAATGAGGAACCTTCACGTTCTCTATTCCTCTTGAAATCTGAACAGCTACGTAGGTTCCCCAGTCTACACACATGGCAGAGTTTCGGGCTTTCTGCTCCCAGAACTGTCATTTTGAGCTCTTCTCATCCTGCAATATATTTAATAAAGATTTGAACTAATGGTTACCACACATGTCGATGAGTTCTCTTCTGTCCAATTTCCCAGGACAGCGTTCTTCCAATTACCCAGTTGCAATTTTTCTGGGTAACACATGCAAGACGCTCAAGTACTATCAGAGAGATCCGTATCTTCCTTACTGCATGTTGGGCCAACCACATACTTCTGAACAATAGAGTGAGGAAAGGTGATTTTATTTATTATTTTATTACTTTATTTTCACAGGATTGAAAACTCTTCAACTCCTTAGTCATTCATTATTATATAAATGATAGAGATACCCTTCTTATACAGAGATGTGTTTCTCCATCCTTCACTAGAATAACGGTTCTCACTCTGGCATGGCTCAGTTGGATGGTTTCTTAGGCACAAAGCTTCTGTTTCAGTATTTTGGGGTTGAGACAAAAAATTTCCATTTATAACAAGTTCCCAGGCAGTGCTGATGTTTCAGGGATCATACTTAGAACCACAATTCTTTTTTTTTTTTTTTAGAACCACAATTCTTGAATAGTTTTTATTCCAGGGCAATAAACTAAGTCAACTAAGCTACAAGGATTTTAGAATGTTTTCCTTCTCTTAACAAACAACTTTATTGAGGTATAATTGACATACAAAGAGCTGTACATATGTACTGTGTACATTGATGAGCTGGGGATGAGTGTTACCTGGTCTCCATCACCTGAATCTATGCCATAAACATCTATCGCCTCTAAAACTTTCCTTCCACCTTCTTTCTTCTTTCCCTTCTTTCTCCCTTCTTGTTTTTCTCCACTGCTGCTTCCTTCTTCTCCTCCCTCCTCCTATTATTATTATTATTGCTATTATTGTAATACACTTTTTTTATAAATTTTTATTTATTTATGATAGTCACAGAGAGAGAGAGAGAGAGAGGCAGAGACACAGGCAGAGGGAGAAGTAGGCTCCATGCACCGGGAGCCCGACGTGGGAGTCGATCCAGGGTCTCCAGGATCACGCCCCGGGCCAAAGGCAGGCGCCAAACTGCTGCGCCACCCGGGGATCCCTATTGTAATACATTTTTAAATATTTTTTATTTATTGATTCATGAGAGACACACAGAAAGAAGCAGAGACACAGGCAGAGGGAGAAGCAGGCTCCCTGCAGGGAGCCCAATGTGGGACTCAATCCCAGGACCCTGGGGGTCACATGCTGAGCCAAAGGCAGATGCTCAACTGCTGAGCCACCCAGGTGCTCCTGTTATAACACTTAATATAAAATCTATACTTACAGCAAATTTCTAAGCACACAATATAATAAAAATTTAAGTATAGGCATTCTGCCGTACAGTAAATCTCTAGGACTTATTTCCCTTGCATAACTGAAACTTTGTGCATTTTTGCACTTTTTCCGGAAAGCTTAGTTCCACAGAGAATATCTACTTTATTTCTGTTCTATAGCAGGGCAGTAGTTCTAAGATTGAGAATATTTACAAGTGGTTTGCATGTCCAAAAGAGGCTGAAAGAGCAAATATTTTGAATAGATACATTACTTGAATTTATCTACCTTATTATATAAGATAGTGCAGAGGATTTTAAAATTAGTTGATAATAACTGTTTTTCCCATGTGATTTTACATTAAAGTACCTTGATTTTAGGTATAAACTCTTTTTAAGCTAGAAATCCCATTATTTTTTTTAAATCAAAATTAGGTAAATGCCAATAATTTGCAAAATAAAACTATAGTCTTTTCTGAAGGCAAACTAATGCTGATGTTATGATGGAAAGGTAAGTTATATTGAATAAATTAACTTCTTAAAATACGATTAAACCCTCCGATGAGTAAGTAGTATATCAGATGTAAAACCATTTTCTTGATATCTAAGTCATTTCTGGGTCACCGAGGCTAATTTGTGTTCTGTATTTTTGTATCTCTGCTCTTTTAAATAACCTCTATGAGATTGCACCTCCATTGTTGCATATGAAATATGCAGCCACAACTCTCATTAGCTAAATGAGGCTAAGTCTTGCTCACCTTGCGAGTATGCAGCTACATATTCTTAGTGAAAAGAGTTAGTCATGCATTTTGCATGAGCTGTTGCCCATTCCTTACACATCCTGCTCTGTACTTAAAGATGAATAAATAGCCTTTATCCTCATGAACATTTTATAAGACAAACATCTATGATTACATTATTTAGTTTAGTTCTCTTTTGCTGTTATACACAATATGAATATTCCATTTCCTAATGGACTTCATGCTAACCTTTCTGTCAGGGTATGCCTCCCAAAACTACTCAACAGTGAAAATCAACACAGTATTTTTTTTCCTAGATGTCTAATTAGAAGGTTCTCCAAGACCATCTTATTTTTATAGATAAGGAAGCCAAGCTACATAGAGATTAACTGATATATTTGCTCAACAGCATGCAGCTGTAGTCATACTCCTTCCAGCATCTAGTGTCCTACCACAGGATTTTTCCCACTCCACTCCACAGCCTGAGATGGGACTATTTATTTATTTAACCTAGGGAAAAAAAAAATAAAAAAACAAGCATGTAGTAGTTCTGTTAGTTGACAACAAATAAAACTTGAGCATTTTTGTTTGCTATTCTATCCTGTAGAATATACTAATAAACGTGGCAATTTTAATGATGTATAAATTGTCATTCCATGATCCCTTACACAGAGAAGTTGTAAATAAATAAGTTTTGAATAGGCCAAACACAATAGAATTTTAATTCCAGAAAAAAAAAAAAAAAACAATCATTGCTCCATATTACGAAAATGTTTGAAAGGAATTGTGTTATAAGAGTATATCCAAAGATCAAATTCTATAAATCAGCTTTTACAGACTTTTTTTTAAGTGTTCTATTATTTATTAAACAGAAATGAAGTTCTTTGCTTCTTCATCAATTCTCACAACTGTCCTGCATAGGATTTATTATTAATATGATTTTACATAAGACTACACTAAATTTAGTTCTCTTTGCATCCTATAGCTGGGAAAACATGACAGTAAAATTTGTAGCCAAGTCTGTCTGACTCAAAGCCACATTTTATTATTATTATTATTGTTGTTGTTGCTATTATTATTGCGTGTGGGTGTTTCCCGAGTAGGCTTCAGAATGTGGTCAGGTAGAGAACTGATTAGTAGGACTAAATTTCAGAATGCAGAGCACACTTAACAATCTCTTCCATTCCATCAAGATATGGAGAAGGACAAACATTATATGGTCTCATTCATTTGGGGAATATAAATAATAGTGAAAGAGAATAGAGGGGAAGGGAGAAGAAATGGGTAGGAAATATCAGAAAGGGAGACAGAACATGGAAGACTCCTAACTCTGGGAAATGAACTAGGGGTGGTGGAAGGGGAGGAGAGCGGGGGGTGGGGGCAACTGGGTGGAGGGCACTGAGGGGGGCACTTGATGGGATGAGCACTGGGTGTTATGCTATTATGCTATATGTTGGCAAATTGAACTCCAATAAAAAATAAATTAAAAAGAAAAGATATGTGATCTCTCTAAAGGATTAGCTAGATGTAGTTAATACTGAAATCATGTGAATTTGTGTCTACAGTTATTGTCCATTATGTGTTTTCTCCAGTTCAAATATTTAAAAGGAATTAGGTTATTATTATAATTTTTTGTTATATTTCCCTGGTACGTATGCCTCTTAAGAGTTGCTTAGTTTCTATTGTCATGTCATCATTGGCCAAAATGACTTACCTCTTGTTGGCATTCTTGAGACATATGGATATATTCCCTATGTTCAATTTTTGGAATTTACTTCTGCTTCAAATGGTTTATTGGACAATGATTAGTTATATGTTTATATCTGCTCTTGTGTTAGTTCACTTTCATCTCCTATCCAATGATAAGACATATTTCACATAAATCATCCTTTTCTTTCACAGTAGAGGCGGGTTTGTGAGGTTTCACAGTTCATCCTTACGTAGAATGCCAAGCCTTTCCAGAAGCTCCACTATGGTAGGCTCTCAATTCCAACTATCTCCTTGGTGTTGATAGACAACCACATCTCTTTTCCTATATAGCCTTTGACTTCTAGTTCTGCAGCCTCCAGAAATCACATTCGGCTAAGATATCCTCCTGGCTACCTTGCCAACTGTATATATGTTTAGAGGATTTACTATTCTGGCTCTACCTTTTTTCTCTTCATTTTTATCAACTATTTAGTTTTCTTTGTTTCCTGTTTATTTACACTTACATTTACATGTATGTGCGTGCACCTGTGTGGGTGCATATGTAGGTATGTGTGATTATCTCTGTTACCACTACACGTATTTCCACATTAATCTATGACTTATTTGACTCACTGTCCTTCCAGATCTCTTTATGCATTGACTTTGTGTTCAGCTCAGGTTCATTTCTGAAAGAAATTATTATATTTCCCTTACTTTGTTTTGAACTGTGGCTTTATTGTACTTGTATTTAGACTGATTTATTACTTCTTATTAAAGGGAGGGCAGTTATCATCAAGGATTTGGGCATTCTTTCCATAATGTAGAATTTCTTGCTGGCAACTGGCTTCATTGGAAATGACTGCATTTCCAAGCTATCATGGCATCTAGGTGAGGCCACAGGATAGAATACCGGACAATAAAATGTGACAGAAATTATTTGTTTCACTCTTGGACTGAAATATACCTTGGAATTTTCTATCTCTTCTTCCATCTACTCATTGGATGTGGAGATCTGTGGTGAATCAGATAAAAGTAGATTCGCAACATAGAAGAATCTGGATTCCTGAACAATCTCATGATAAATTTGGGATAGAAATTTCTGAATGAAATAAAGGTGAAAGGAGAAAAAAAATGAGTGGGAAATATCAGAAAGGGAGACAGAATATGAGAGACTCTAACTCTGGGAAACGAACAAGGGCTAGTAGAAAGGGAGGTGGGCAGTGGGTGGGGATGATTGGGTGACGGACACTGAGGGGGGCACTTGATGGATGAGCACTGGGTGTTATTCTAGATGTTGGCAAATTGAACACCAATAAAAATAAATAAATAAATAAAAATAACTAAAAAAATAAAGAAATTCCTGCATGGGGTTGTGTGGAAAAATGTGTTTTTATTGTATCAAAATATTAAGAATCCAAGGATTATTTGTGCAGATTTTTTGGGAACAACTTCAAATATTTCAAATTATTTGAACCTATGATGACACTTTAAAATTATTTTTTGGTTTTATAGGATTTGAGAAGAATAAATAGGAATTTTCATATTTCATATCACTGATCATCTGTACTAACCCTCTAGCTCTATTATTCTGGTCATTCTTGCCTTGCATTTTTAATTCTTGAGTGTTTTCCATCACTGACTTATTTTTTCTTCTGTCTGACTCAAGATTCAGGCCTTTTGCTCTTAGGTCATTCTATTCTCCTTTCATGAGATATCACTTCTAAATTCATGTTTTCAAATCTTAAATATCTATATTTTATTTCAGCCTTGTAACCTAGGGTTACTGTGAACATTTTCTGTCACCCAATCATTGGGCCTCAACATTCTATTTTTGAAGGTTTTTTGAATCCACCTACTTGATTCCTTTCCATCTGTGCAATGAAACCTATGAATATATTCATCATGCATTATTGTAATTTTTACTTAACATTTATATTCTTTCTGACTATATATGTGTTTTAGGGTAGGGCTCTAGGCTATCTTCACCAGTCAACTACATTGTCTCAACTCAATAGGAGGTCAGTAATTATTTGTTAAGTGAATGAATGAATGAATGAATGAATGAATGCATTTTGACTGTCACTACTCTTTTCAAGGCCCATCTTCTGTTTTGACTGAACGTGACAGATTATACAAGAGTCTACAAATATCCATTAACTCTTCCTGAAGAAACCATGTTGGCCATGTAAGTTGTTAGTGAACCTGGACAGGAGAACCATAGTCACACTCCATCAGAGGTTTTAAGAGAAATGTGTGGTCAAGTTGTGTGTAAAGCTGTGCTCTTTTTCCTTTGTCTCCATACTGGCTGTATTCCAGATAGAAGCAATTTCATCAGCTTGAAACTGGGAAACAATATGAGACAAGTCCATGACAAAAAATGTAGCATGAGAGAAATAAATTGCTGCAAACCAGTGAAATTTAGGGGATCATTTGTAGTCTCATCATGAGTATCCTATGCTGACAGAGACGTGGGTTAATATATTTACTATTTCTTCTCACTTTGATCTTACTCTGTTCCTATTCTAGTTTAATTTATCTCCCTCTCCTTCTCATTTGATTTATTTTTGTTATAATTAAGTATAAAACAGAAAATGCCCATTGTACCAACCATTTAAAAATAATATGCTAAAAAGAATAAGAACAAAGTGTCTTATGACTCTCATTAAAATAATTTCTTCAGAGCTTTTGAAACATTGTTGAATTAAGATGATAAAATGGGATTAATATTTAAAAAGTAAAAAAAAATGTTAAATGATAATAGAAAATGAACATAGCATTAATTTTAAAAATTGAGCATATGTTCCTGAGACAGATTCAGTGCTGAGCTCCTGTCTATTTCACAGCAGCATATTATTCATCAGCTCATGAAAGCACTAGCCCTGCCATGGACCTATCACTTCTAATATGTTAAGAATATTGAACTGACTCCATGTTCAGCTTGGGAGCATTCAGGTGCATCTACATGTCATAGTACGTGATGTGCAAGAAATATATTCATAAGTACTCTCTTTTACTCTATGTACTTAGCAAACTATTAAATTTAACTCATTTTCCCTCACACTAACATGGACATAGAAAACTTATGATTACTATACAATGAAACGTGTCATCCTTTGATAAACTTTCCTAAAAAAAATGGTTTGCCATAGTCTTCTGCCTTGAAATATTATTGAGTATTTTCATTTTGTGTTTTAGAAATCCCCAATTAGCAAGAGTGATGGGAAATTTACTCTTAAACAAATGATCATCTGGAAAAATAAAATATAATGTGTTTACATATACATACTGCATGCTTGTACATACACATGTATATGCATATACATATTACATATATGTGCATATGGGTGTAACACATAGGTGTGTAATGTCTACGTATGTATATGTGTAATATATGGGGTGTATATACATATATGTATTGCATTTCTTAAAAATCTAATATTTAAGTAGTACCTGAGCTCCTAGAAAGAAATTTGAAACTGGAAAAGCATTAGGGAGAATTTTGCAGCTACTCTGAATATTTCTTAATGTTTTTATGATTTGAATGCCATATTTTACAAAATATGATAGCACCATTATGCTATCATATAGCATATGTTTTTTGATTTGAATGCCATATTTTACAAAATATGATATGTTTTTTGATTTGAATGCCATATTTTACAAAATATGATAGCACCATTATAAATTGCACCAACTTTTCTTATTCTACTAATAAGAAAACATACTCACAATGAAATAGTGACACAAAGTTTTTCCTGATTATCTTTACAGTCCATCATGGATGGATATGAACTGCCTTCATATGAAACACCTTGTAATAGTGTAAGCCCTTACTTAATTTCACAGCATGTGACAAGTGATCCTTTTGTAACCCAGCTTTATTTATATATGTGTATTTTCTATTCTTAGGCTCCACAAAGCACTCAGTTTGTGTTTTACAATAAAGTAAAGAATTGCAGTCTTTCCTCCAGCCGTAAATATTTATTCCTGTAATGTCAAATTTATGCCACTATCTTTGAATGCAATGACCCTCTCTTCTAGTTCCCTGCTAGAGATAAATGAAAGTCACCCTAAGTTTTATTTTCAAGCCATACTGTAATCTTTGTGAAGACTTTAGAGGTAATTAATGCCGCATGTGTGGTGCCAACAACAGAAATGAGTTAATTGTAAAGACAACGACTTGAACATCTATAAATGTATTTGTAAGTACTCAGGAAATGGCATCTTTGTTAGAACTTCCTCATGGCTGATGGAGATAAGATGGGATACATAGACTTTCCCCCATTCCCAAAGTATTCAAATAGAAAAAAAAAAGTCTTCGTGCATTGATCAAATAAGATGTGTTAAAAAAATAGAATGACTGTAAGAATTTTTTCCTGTATTTCTTTTGAAAATATCTCCCAGGGAATCGAGTACAAGAATTCTACTAGGTCCTATCATTTAATTTATCTCCATTGTTTGTAATTTAGCATCACCTGTATTCGCTAAAAATTCAAGTCCCGTGAAAATTAAAGTTCCTGAAAAATCTGAAAGCCTCCTTTTAAAAGGAGGAAACAAAACATCCTTCTGAGACTATGACAAACTGAAGTAGGGTTATTATTATTTTGAATGTTTCTTTAGTTAAGCATGAAGGTGAAACAAAAGTACCCAAAAGGGAAAATAGTATATCTGTTTTGGGTACATGCCTATTATCCTTTGACAGCATCACATTTTGAAATAGGAACTTTTAAAATAATCTGTAGGAAAAGGGCAAAATGATCCCTCTGGTCATTCAGATAGCATTCAAAAGACCGTGTGTCAAAAGAAACTTCAGCTGTTTTCGTTTGTACTGAATTATTTAATTACTGAAAGGAGGAAAGACTGAACTAATAATCCTGAAATGCAGCAGGAGTGTTAGCTTTTCTAGTTGCTTTTCTAAAAGCCTAGCAAAAAAAAAAAAAAAAAAAAAGTAAATATGTGTTACAGTATAAAAAAATAGTGTGTGTGTTTCTCTAGGTCTAATTAAGCAGTGACTCTCTAACTTTGCTCCTAAGGAATTTGTAAGCTGTTTATATTCCCCAAATATTACAGAAAGAGGAGGCTTGAAGCTCAGTAGCAGAAAAAATGAATCCCCAGAGTAAAGCATTTCTACGAAAAGGGAGAACGGGGCTATTAAGGCAGCAATAGCAGCTGTCCACTACACCTTAACAAATGCCGCAAGACGTCTTTAGTCAATTCTCTACTGATGGACACTTTTTCTTTTGTTTTTCCAATTATGCACAACAACCTTCGGGTACTTATATTTTCTTTTGAATCACTTTTAAAACTCAAATTGCTAAGTTACAGATAATGAACATTTTAAGGCTTTTTATGTATATTATAATGTTTCCTCCCCCAAATGGTGAAACATTTTCTCATCATTTCAGAACTGTGTCCCCATGGGTTCTATTGTTTGTATTTGTTAGGGTTCAGTATAAGATAAATAAAGAGGTTTCAAAATAAATACATAAATAAAGAGGTCTCAAAATGCCATAGCTTAAATAAGGCAGAGTTTTATTTTTCTCTCACGTTAAGAGCTGATGGGTTGATGGGGGTGGTGCTGTTGTTCTCATTATATGGCTTCCCCTCGAAGCTCAAGATGATGTTCCATTTCTTCCCATTTCCCAGGCATCTGGAAGAAAGAAAAAGGAAGTGAGGAGGAAAAACATTAACTTATCAGATCATGACCCATAGACATCACTTCAGCTTGCTTTAATCATCATCACTAGTTATACCAGCACACCCAGCAGTAGGGGATGCAAAAATATAGATTCCAGCTGGCGTCCATATGCTGAGATAATATACAAGATGTTTAATCCGAAACATCTTAGAATTCAAATGTTAACTTCTTCTCATACAGGTTTTATATAAAATGTATTTATCTACCATATATATTCTGGTTAAAGTATTTTACAATTTGCCTTTTATAGTTTTGTTTACATAATCTCTCCATATTGAAATTCTTTGTTGTTAACATTGTGGTTCAGCTGAACAATATATGAGTGTATCTATATATTTTGTTGTTGAGTATATCTTTAGAATTAATACTTAGAAATTCTACATTTTCTTCAATACTCTGAAAGTGCTCAATTATTCTTTTTTTTAACGCTCAATTATTCTTAAAGCACTTTTGTAATTTGAAATTTTTGCATTTCAGTATTGACTAGTGGACTTTGTTTTGACTAGGAAAAGAGCTAAAGATATAATTTTCTTTTTTCTTTTAATGAACTTTTCTATTTGACCTAACAAATTACTGAGTAAGTAGTGTATGCTGGTGTAAACTGACTAGATAGATAGATAGACCAATAGAGAGTTATCTACATCTATTTTGCTGCTCTGTAAATCTAATCTATGTCTACCTATTAACAATATCTATCTATCATCTGTTTATCTATATATCGTGTCTATCTACCTATAAAGATGGAGTAGATTTTTAAAGATTTGTTATTGTAATCTGAGGATCTATTTCTACACAAAACAGTTTTTTCAAAAGGATTACCACCTGGTTATTATTCCACGTAAATTTTATTTCTTTTAAGTTTTCGTTTACATTATTCAGTTCAAACTTTCAAAATTTACAATTTAATTATTTCTTGCATTTGATGAAGACATTTAGTATGGGAGGAAGGATGATTTCTTAACACTAATGGGTCAACTTAGGAAAATACCATGTGCCATCATTTATTCAAGCCATCTTCTATATCTCACAGTAAAACTGTTGCAAAGTAAGACATGCAAGTTATAGAGATTTTAGTATTGAAATACAAGGAATTCCAGAAGTGATAAAATAATATACAGATTGATATTAATTTAGTTCTAATCCATATGTTTCTCCTTACTTAAAAATTCAATCAGCTTTCCCATTGTATTTCTATCTTGACAATGGACAACCAACTGGTCAAATGTCACTGATAGTATTTCTGTGGAAGATATTAGGTTAGGCTAACCCATAGAAAGTTGTATATGTATCATATGTATCTTCTATATTCCCATGAGGGTGATTTATCTATTCCACTAACAGCCAATTTGTGGTAATAATAATAATAATAATACTTTTCCTAAAGTGGCAGCTCCCTCATGTACTACTAATTTAACGGTCCAATAGAGAAAACTCAGGAAAGAAGTATTTTTGGAGTTAGACTCACTTGTGCTCTTCTCTAGCAGAGACATAAATCAGCAAATCTAGACATTTACTGACCACGGCCAATGTAATGTTTCTACCTCAGATCTCTCTCATGGCTTGTCAGCCCGCTATCATCTGAGACACTCAACAGTTGTCAAAGGAAAGCAATGGTCTTATATGGGGCTACTGGATCTGAGTATATTCAAAGTCATACCTATAGATAAAATTATTGTCAAATGTTTAATGTGATTCAAGAACCTGAAACAAAATAAAGCAAAAGACAAAACTATTACAGCACATGCATACTACTTGAATACACCTAGTGGTAGAGACAAAACAAAAAATTTAAAACACTGTAAAATATAAAGTGCAATGCATTTAAGCAGTTAAAGAAAATTACATGTGAATAAGAAAAGGTTTTTGATATTAAAACAATACATTAAATAAATTAAAATTTAATAAATTATATATAATATATATAAATTAAAATTTAATAAACTTAATAAATTAAAAATAAGTTATTTAACAAACTGAAAAAATAGAACACAATTTAAAAATATTACTAGTCTAAGCTGCAAATTCTGGGAATTTTTTCAGCTCTCAAGGAAAACCAGAAAAAAAACTTTAAAAAAATTAATGGGGCATATCATATATCTATGTCCTACAGATATGTGGGATAGCTCCATATAATTTTTTTTGATAGCTCCATATAATTTTGTGAATAAGTATACAAATATTATATATATCACATATTATATACACATATAAAATATATATAATGTATAGATACACACAATCTCAGTCTGTTCATAAATTAAACTTATAAATCTCATCTGTAAATTAATATTCATCAGTAAAGTCTTTTATAACTAATGCTTGAATAAATCAATAATCAAACACTTTCAAGAATATAACACTGACAAGTACTATGTGTTAAAGCGGAAAGGATTTAGCTACAATGATGCTCAGAATAAAACTCATAGTATCAACTTCAATATTAAATAAATTACAAGAAACTAAAACATTCTTTCAAAAAAAGGAACTAAGCATTCAGATAAAAAGGAGAGTCATACTAAAAAAACTAAATAGAGATCAAAAATAAAATTACTAAATTAATTATAAAATAAATTAAAATATAAAACCACACAAAACAAGATACTGAGTTTTGAAAGAAAAAACACAAAATGAATTAACAAAATTATTTGAAAAGGCACAATAGTAATTTTTAAAAATTATTTAGAATAATAATAAGGATGGAGCTGCAATAATAGATACGGAGAAGAGTACAATAATTATAGAGAAATACTTTTCTTCGCCACATGCAAATAAATTGTCCACCTCATTGAGTTGGCTGAAATTTGAGGGAAAAGTAAATCTAATAATAGTAATAATAATATTATCCAGAATTACAGATCTAGGTAAGTTATATCCTGCTCACAGGCACCAGCCTGAGTCTCTTCCCATCTGCTATTAGGATTCCCACACATCCAAAGGAGGAGAGTAATTTTCTGTATTTCCAAAAGGATGATCTGGCTTCATTCTTCTTTTTGACATAGAGAAGATCCAAAATTGAAACAGATCAAGTGTCTTAGAATAAATGTAAAATAACATTGAAAGAAGAGTGGGTAGGTTAACAACTGACAGGTCAATAACAGGCAAAATTCAGAAACGTTTTAAAACTAAGAAAGCTGTAAAAATGTTACTGTATCTGTACAACTTAAATCTTAGAAAATCACAAATCTATACACTTACAATTAATGTTAGACTACTGACTTGTGGAAGTCTTATAAGTTTTAGTAACTGTAGTAGTAATAATAGATCAGAAACTATAAATATTGTTTTCAAAGCCATTTCAAACACAGTAAATGAAGTTATAATAAAATTAGTTGTGAATGAATTCATAAGAAGTTTGGGTAAAACAAAAGCATATTCATAGATTACTCTTGATCTCTAGGTCAGGGATCAGGAAGCCTTTACTTCAAAGAACTACATAGTAAATTTGTGGGCCATACTGAGGCAATTATCCGAATTTGCATGAA